>NW_026057576.1:61363874-61531317 GCF_023721935.1 Panthera uncia | reverse complement strand
TTGAAATATACAGTTGGGACTGGAGTTCATTTCAAATCTCAGAATACAAAGTCACTTAATTCAGAACTCCATCTGTGCCTCCGTCTCTAGAGTCTGACAAACAGTCTCCAAATTGTCTTCTGAGTTTTCATCAAAACAAGACACCAGTTTGGAATCTATTTTAACATTACTTGCACTATATGGGGACTCACATTGCATCTGCTTTGATTTTTCTCTAATGAAAGTTCCTAGTTGTTCTGTGTCAGAAAGGATGTAAGTATTCCCTAGAAATAGTGCTGTTATTTAGAATGCAACAATAGAGAAAATCGAAGCCCCAGATCTTATATTTCCTATTCATAAAATTGTAATTGGCCTTTTTATGTCTGTGTTACCCTTGAGACACAGGGAATTAATTTTATGTCCATGAACATATATAGGATACCCATAAAACTCAGAATAGTCCAACTTCTCATCCCCCAAAAAGAATTAGAAATAAAATCAAAGCATATTTTTCTTTAATCTTGGGGATTCTGTATAGTTTAATGTTACCTCTTGAGATGATATTAAATTGCAGTTATTGTAAATAATGGGCAAAGGAAGAACTATGGTATAATGTTTGCAATAGCATTGTAAATAGAGAAGAAATCCCCACCAAATTTACATTTCACTTGCAGGATGAAGCAGACTCCTTGCAGATATCAAATGTTTATATTCTCCTTTGTCATCGCTGCTACAAGTACAAGGCTTGTTCGCTCACTGGGTTCAAAGTCTGGTTTCACTACTCTACATGACCCAGGTATGGCTTGGACTTGCTAACATAAGGCAAGCCTCATTTTACTCATCTCAATAGGGATAAAAATGCCTGCAGCAAAAATTGGGGAGGGGTGAGGCCTATGTAAATTAATATACATAAAATACCAGCATGATTTCCGGTTCACAGGAAATGCTCAATCAATTAGTGCCAACACCAAGGGCAATCAGACAGAACAGACATAATAGTATCAGCTCATGAAGAGCTGATAGCTCCAGAGGCAGAAAAGCTCTGCCATTTGGAAGACAAAAGTAAGTCTTGGTCTTATGTCTCTGTATTTTTTGTTTGTGCTTAATGCACAAAATCAGGATCTATTCAGCACTTGAATGAGAAAACACACATACACAAACAGCCATCCAAAATAACTTCTTGTTTTTAAGATATGTATTGTTGTCTTCACTCCTCCTCTATAAGTAATATCTACAACTTAAAAAAATTCCGTAACACAATGAACAAATATCAAAGTAATATATAATTTTGTTATTGATACAGATTAATGGATAGCAATATAATATGAACATATTTCCAGATATGCCTGTATGAAGTTTTTTTATACCAATAAGATTATAACAATATGAATAACACCTCAAAAAAACAAAGAAAAAGAAAGAAGGGACCAAACAAGAAAGAAGAGAAAAAGAGAGAGACACAGACAGATTGAAAGACAGAATAGAACAGGTACGGCAGCAATCTTAAACCAGCCCTATCAGGAACCTCTTTCCACATCTCCCTTTTCATATGTCTGGTCTGGAGGAGAGGGGTCTCGGAACTGTGGAAGAGTCTTTTTTTACTTACTCTTTTTGTTAATTTCTGTATGAGAGGGGCTCTATCTTCTGTCTTACCTTCTCTCTGTTATCCTGATGCTAATCAAGGCTGAAATTAAAAGATTCCCATCCTAACGATTTGTTTTACCTCATTAGCATAAGAGGCTGAAGCCACTAATGTAAAAGTGTACCTCTTTCCGTGTCTCGATAATCTCTGTGGAAACTAAAGAACCACGATGCATCAGACCCATGCTGCTCAAAATGTAGACTCCAGATGGGCAGCCTGGGCATCACTAGGGACCCGGTTAGAAAAGGAGAATTTCATTCCCTCCTCCAACAAATGCTGAAGCAGAATCTGCATTCTAACAAGTTTTTGAGGAGATTCATATGGATATTTAAGTTTGAGAAGCACTGCAATAAAGGGCTATTAATAATGATAGTTTCAATTCCCAAGCTGTTCTCCTTAAAAAATTAGTATCTTCCAAAATGTTTTCTACGAAAATGAGTTCTATAATCAAATATATTTTTAAATTATGCAACTAAATAAAGTTAAGCAAATTTCCTCTTGGAGGTCGTCTTGGAGCCTCTGTTATACTCCATCATGTGTAGTATTTTGTCCTATGTCCAGTCTCCTCTTGCACCTTATCAAAATAAGAGTCTTGAGGCACCTAGGTGGCTTTGTTGGTTAAGCACCCTACTCTTGATTTCCGCTGGGGTCATGGTCTCACAGCTTCTGAGTTCAAGCCCCACGTCAGGCTACATGCTGGCAGTGCAGAACCTACTTGGGATTCTCGCTCTCCTCTCTCTCTGCCCCTCCCCCGCTTTTTCTCTCTCTCTTTCTCTCAAAATAAATAAACAAAAAAAAATTTTTTTAAGTAAGAGTCTTCATTATGTTCCTCCTAAGGTAGATACTACCATAAAAACAATTTGTTAAAGCCATCCTCCAATAAGAAATATCTGAAGTTGCTTAAGTATGCTAGTCTTTTTTTTTTTTTTTTTTTTTTTTTTTTTTTTTTTTAAATAGAGAAGACCTAGACTTTAAATTGCCTTTTACCAGGACACCTGGGTGGCTCAGTTGGTTAAGCACACGACTTCAGCTCAGGTCATGATCTCACAGGTCATGAGTTTGAGCCCCACGTCGGGTTCTGTGCTGACAGCTCAGAACCTGCAGCCTTTTTCAGATTCTGCCTCCCTCTCTCTCTGCCCCTCCCCGCTCATGCTCTGTCTCTCAAAAATAAACATTGGCAAAAAAAAAAAAAAAGTCTAAATTGCCTTTTCCCAGTACCAAAACAAAAAGTTACATCTGTTGTTATAATTCAAGTACTCTGTACTTGAACCATCTCTGGGAATATCCCACACAGGAACTCTGGTGGAGAGCTGGAATTCACAATAGTCATGTACTAAGAAAATACTAAACTTGCAAATATAAACACATTAGCACATCCTTCCCATTTCCTATTATAATCTTATTTTCAACAAGGTCCCATGTTTCTTTCTCACTCATTTCATTATTTAAAAGCCCTTTTAATTTTTTTCTATCATTTTCCATGTTCCAGGAAGTTTTACAGACATGAAGAATTTCATAGCCAGCTTTCTCCCCTTTCCCCTTAGAGCTTATCAGGGACAATTAGCATTTAAAAAATTCAAGCTACCACTGAATTTGTTTTCAAATTCTTCCAGACATAATATTTTTTCTGGCTAAAAAAAAAAATCTCATTTTTAGACTCCTTTTTCTCTTCACTTCTATCATAAAAATGCAAGCTGGCTGCTCTTTTTATACATTTTTGGTGATAACAAAATAAAGTTAATTAAGATTTCAATCGAGTTTTATCTGGCATGAAAACTTGTAATTATTCCATTATATTCAATATTGCCTTCAGAGGCAATTAATGGTTAAAACATTACAAAATATTATTTTATATAATATCAGTAGTTTAACTCATTTTGGACTATCTCCCCCTACACCCCCCCCCCCCCGGATTTCATAAAGGAACCATTAATCATCATTAAACTTAATTGCCCAAGAAAACAACTAAGCAGAATTGAGAGTATACAAAGAAGCTCAATGGTACATAAACACCTGTAATTCCTGCTTCCCTCGTGGTTTTTTATTTGGAGCTCAGATTTTAAAGCAATGCTGATTTACTCTCTCCCCGTCTTTATTTATTCAACAAATATTCATTTAATGCATATTAAATGCTAACGTCTGTTCCAGACTATGGGGATTTAAGAAAAATTTTTAAAAATAAACATACATTATAAGGTCAGGTAATGTAAGTGCTAAAAGGAAAATTAAAGCCATTTGAACAAACAGAAAATGACTTGGGTAGGGGAGCGAGGGGTTGTCTTCCTGGACCATGAAAAATAATAGAAAAAAATAGGTAGATATATAGATATAGATAAATAGTTATATATAGATATATTTGATCAGCTATAATTAGGTATATATATATTTTATCAGATTATCCCAATTACACTTCAGTTTAGGTAAGAATCATTGCTCTGTTTTAGCTGTTCTCAAAATGATTATCGATGAGGCACTCATCCATGAATTTTTTGTGTGGCCTATATATTTCAGACCATACCAAAACTTCTCTTGAAATTTGCTGAACATTTGCATAGCTATTTTCATATGACATAAGAGAAGAAAAAATAAACTTTATCTTAGTCATATAGAAAGAAATCTATTCAACTTAACTATTTCTATTGAAAGTATAGATTATGGTAACAATTATTATGGTGTTGTTTTGTGTTTGCTTTTTAAGGAAAAAAAAATTAAAGACCCAGAAATACATAGTGGGATTCTTTCTGTCATTTATTTTGTCAATGTTATCACCAAACCATTGGTCAACTAAACAGTGAAATTGAGAAAAAAAAATCTTTATGAGTTGCTTGATATCATATAGGAAAAATACCTGATTTAACTGCATTTAAAAATGTTAATCACTTATTCAAACAAATATCATATTGATAAAATCAATTTTTTTAAAAAGCCAACATAGGAAATATCATGAAATATTGTTGTAAAAATCAGAAAAGTCAGTGTATAAAACAGAAATTCTGCTAAGTAAAAATCACTATTTGTTTTCAAAACTTACACAAAATGTACTAGCAATGGATGTATGGACCTTCTTGAGAGATTTCATGTAGACAATTCAAACATGCGAGGAACCTTTTGCCCCCTTGGCTGACTTAATATTGTCATACTGAAACCCTGTCCTTCAGCCTATTTGTGTTTTAATTCCTCTTGAGTGTCTGACGAATCACGAAAGAAATTCGTCATCATTTTAAGATTCTAGGTGCATTTTCATGATCAACAACCATTTCCCCAATGATGGTCTGCATTTTTATGCTGCCCTACTGAATCTGAGATGATTTAATCAGTATTGTTTTTGTGATATACTCTTCTGATATATTGAGATTATGTAAACTAATTGTTCTGTAACTATGTAGTTGTTAGCATAGGTTTGTTTTCTTTTCCTTCGTTCTGGATTCATATCAAGCCAAACTAAATGGAAGCAAGAAAGGGAAAAAGGATCTCTGGTATCACTGTGGGTTCTCACTTGAAAATTAAATTCCCTTTGCACTAAGGAGAAAAATGTAAAGTCACTTAACTCCATTGTTTTAATGAGGTTAAGAATAGACCTCATAAGCATCTTTGAAAATCACTCCTCATTGTTTTATAAAAACATTAGAGATTTAAAACATTAAATAGTCACATTATAGGCATTTAATGAAATCTGCAAAAATACACAGTTATTAAAATGACAGCAGTCTGCTTGTTGTTATTTGCTGCTCAAAGGTAAGACTAACACGCATTTTTCCTTTCTTTTGCAAAGATGAAAAATACTATCTCCATTAAATCTCTGGGGTTTTTTGCAAATACTTGGGGAGCAGAACATCTTTATATTTGAAGGATTTTCTAATATAATGCACAACCGTGTGACTAATCAGCAGAATAAATTGGAAGGACTCCATAAATTTCAAGGCTGGAGTTTTTCACTCCTCCCTACCACTCATTAGCTTCTTCCTTTGGTAGGAGAGATCTGATTGGTGAGATGGTAAGAGTCTGCTATCTATTTCCTCGTGATCTTGAATTGAGAAGGTTAATGTCCTGAACTTACATGCTCATGTGTTGTTTCTCTGTCTTTGTCAATCTGCCACTCTTGGATCTCGGTTTTAGAAACCACCTGCCTGTGAGCCCTATGCATTCTGCTCACTAATCTTGCATTTTCCATGCAATAAACCAAAAAGAACAAGCTATGCCTTATGCAGTAAAATTTTTAGTTATTCAGCTGCTCTAAAGGTAATATTTTTGTACAAATTCTATGGAGGGGAAAAAGAAAAAGGAAAAAGATTTGGTTTGAAGCCCAAGCTATATTTTCTAATCCAGTTCTGTACCTATAATAAAGCAGACAATTTCCCTCTCTTTCTAACTCCTTTTATTTATTTCAGATAGGATCCAAATCATGAAAGAATGAAATGGGATGGTTAATTAACCAAATCAAATACTGTGAGTGATGATAGTGAATCATGATAAAATTACTCTCACTAGCCCTTTGAAGTTGAGCAAGCCTAGAGTTTTCATTTCTCCTAGAAGCAGACATCTTTAAAGGTTTTCTTTCTAAAACTCTCTTTAAAAGATGTGAGGCTTTAGCACAGCAAGATTTGGGTGAATTATATGCATAAAGTCTTTATCATGATCAAATTTAGTTAGTGTATTTAATCCTCATACTGTATTTCAAATTTCATTAAAAGCCAAAACTGTACATCCGGCTGACACTGGATACTGGATTTTAACACTCTCAATATCTACCTTAACAATAGTCCAGCTTGCAGGGGATAGGAAGCAAAAACCACAATTCCCAGAATCCCTTGCAGCAAGGGAATCAGATAGAATTTCATCAATTAGATATCTTGTGGAAGATCTCCAATCAGAGCTGAATCATTTGATAAAGTAAACGATGATCTTTGGGCTGGCAGAAGCAGCATGCAGATTAATCAGTTTCCTGACTACTTTTTGAGACATCATCTGTGATGATGCTTCTGCTTCTGTAGCTCTCCAGCCATGTAGAGGCAGTTGTATGCATGCAGACCAGCTCTACCCAGCATGGGGCTGTCCCAGAAGCTTAGTTTAGGGTCTTGGTTTTGTAAGCCTACTAATTTATCTGTGAGATAGCTTAATCCCTTCAATAAAACAGGTTATTCTGTTATATATATACATATATATGTATATTTTGTATATGTATATACATATGTATATTTTTATATATATATAATTTTTTTAATGTTTATTTATTTTTTGATATATAGAGAGAGACAGAGAGAGAGACAGAGTGCAAGCTAGCTAGGGAGAAACAGAGAGAGAGGGAAACACAGAATCTGAAGCAGGCTCCAGGCTCTGGGCTGTCAGCACAAGAGCCCACTGCAGGGCTTGAAACCACAAACCGTGAAATCATGACCTGAGCCAAAGTCGGAGGCTTAACCTACTGAACCACCCAGGCACCCCTAAAACAGTTATTTTTAAATGGAATGAAGCATGTAGTTAAGAACTGGGCTAATATATCAGTAAAACAATTCAAGATGGAAATAAGAATTTAAGGTAAAGAATAGATTAAAAAATATAGATTAACCTTGCACAGGAAATATTGTAGAACTAACAAAAATATGCCAAGAGTCATGGGGACGTTCAAGCCAAAGGGAATTAGAGGTCAACTCTACATGGTTGAAGCCAAAGGAACCACATTATGCTAGGCAGTGAGAATTACCATTCCAGTTGAAGAAGTTACATTTTAAGCACACAGCCTGAAGGAAAAAGGAACATTAACATGATCTGACTTAAATGGTCCTAATAGGACTCAGGAGTCACCTGCTGGAAAAAAAAATACATCATTGCTGTCAGTTACTTACCCACAGAATCATTCCTATGTGTTTCTCAAAAATTTTAGTTCCTGGTTTACTGATACTCTGTCCATTAGAAATGCCTGACTTGTAGTATATACATGCACATAATCTTTTCCAATACCCTGTATTTTTAATTTCATAAATGCTTCCATTCCAAGGATATCTCCCTCCATTATTCCTTCCAATGTCAAATCTTAGACCGTGTCATTACCACTCACTGGAACCTATGCATGGAACTGTGATTATGTGATATACATAATCACAACATAATGAGTACCTTCCACTGATGGATACCTCGGATCCATCTGGTGCATGACCTCCAAGTCATTGGTGCAATTATTTTTGTCTGTCTCTTGATATACTTCCTTCTCTCCTTACCCAGTTTGAATTCCATGGTCTGTCACAATCACTCTTGTATACCGTCCTTACCTCCTTTACCCCCCTCTCTTTTTCCTGCTTGCTTGGCACATCTGCATCTCAGGTTCACCCAGCTCTTTCCCCATTCCACAACCAGATCACATAACTAAATATGGCTGGAAAATAACACACAACCATACTGACCACGTCCACTTTAAACTCACAATTCTCAAGGGACCTTAAGGGGAATTATCCTGTACTCCCCTCTCTTTGGTCATTATTTCTTCTAATATTTTTTTTCTTTTTCTCTCTACCCACTTCTTATGGAATTTCCATTATGTTGGTATGTTTAAGGGTCCCTAACATTTATCTGATACTGTTCATTTTTCCTCACACTTTTCCCCCTTCCTTCTTCAGATTGCATTATCTCAATGGATTGATTTTCAAGTTTGCAGGCTCTTTCTTGTAATGAAATTTAGAGGTAGACACTTTTACTGAATTTTTCATGTGTTATTATATTTTTCTTAATTTTTTAAAATGCTTATTTATTTTTGAGAGAGAGAGAGAACGAGTATGAGTGGGGGAGGGGCAGAGAAAGAGGGAGACAGAGAATCTGAAGCAGGCTCCAGACTCTGAGCTGTCAGTACAGAGCCTGACTCAGAGCTTGAATTCACAAACCGTGAGATCATGATCTGAGCCGAAGTCAGACGCTCAACTGACTGAGCCACCCAGGTGTCACTGTTATTATATTTTTCAACTCCTTTTCCATCTTGTTCTTTTTATTAATTTTGTTCTCTATTTTTTATGTATTCAAATAATTTCTGTTTCTTTATTGATACAACGAAATGTCATCACACAGGAGAAATTGCCAGTAGAGGAGGGGCAGAGAGACAGAGAGAGAAAGAGAGAGAGAGAGAGAGAGAGAGAATCCCAAGCAGGCTCTGTGCTGTCAGTGCAGAGCTGGACATGGAGCCTGAACCCACGAACCATGAGTTCATGACCTGAGGCTAAATCAAGAGTTGGACGCTTAACTGACTGAGCTACCCAGGAGCCCCATCTTTAAGCATGTCTCTTTTATTTCTTTGAACATATGTAGAATGTATTTATAATAGTTGCCTTGAAATCTTTGTCTGTTAAGTCCACCAAGTGTTCCCTTTCCGTGGTAGTTTCTATCACCTACTTTTGTTCTTACATGTGGGCCACACTTTGCTGTTTCCTTGAATATTTCATTTCTTAAAAACCTAGACATTTAAAATAATACAGCAAATATAATTACTCCTCCCTCTCAGCACAGAGTCTCTTATTGTTTTCTGTTTGGGCACTTGGTTTTTTGTTGTTGTATTTTTTGGGGGAGGGATGTTAATTACTGATCTGGCTAAGCTAATTTTGCAAATCTATTTTCCCAGCATGTGTAGACTCCCAAAGATGTTCCTGCTTATATATTTTTCCATTTTTTTTTTCTCTTTTAGTCTGGCTATTTAGGGGCTACCCTTGGGTTATCATAAGCCACTAATGTGTGAAAGGTGGTGCTCAACACCTCCTTAGCAAGTTAGATTCTGGATCTTTACTGGATAGATGGATGAATAGATGGATGTACAGATGGATGTCTTGAAGGTGGCTCTCATCAGTCACAGCATTTACATTTTTTTCCTCTTCTTTCAGTAAGGGACCAGTGGCTGGTAGATTGATAATCCCCTTTATTGATTGCCAAGGAGTTTGGCTCTTGGCCAAAAACCTATGTGTGATCCTTAAGGCCAAGGATAAGCAACTAAAAGACTTCACCTAGCAAGCCTCATGGAGGAAAGTTGCCCTCTCCAGACCAAATTTGGAGGAGCCAGTGTAGGTCAGTTTGGAAGACGAGTTGTAGTCAGGGACTCCGGACCCCTGGCTAGCATGCTTTCATGCATAACTGCATTCCTACTCCAGGTGCCTCCATTCGGACTCTTTATGGGGTTCCCTTCCCCAGAGTCCCTGCCCAGACCTCCTTATCAGGGGGAGGAGGAGAAACCTTGAAGCTACCTTGTTCTACTCTGACTCAGAACTCAGCACTTTTCTACTCCTATGCATCCTCCCTCCCTGCCCTCCTGCCTTAGGGTTCATGAAAGGGTAGGAACTTTTTGTTTGAGGTCTCTTGGTGGTGAGATGATTCCCCTCATTTGTGCTAATATATCTGTTTATTCCATGGGGAACAACGAAACATTCTGGAGCTGGCATCTTCCTTCTGGCCTCTTGTTTATACTATTGTAATAAGTGAATAAAGCCTTCATCATTATTTTCATTTTGACTTGTCTTAACCAACTACGTCAACACCTGGCAGCTCAGTTCATGGCATCATTTCTGAGCGTATGCAGCACTGGGCATGCACAGTTTTCCAGAATTTTCCAAAGATGAGCATGACTTAATTTTTAAGCCTCGCTTCTTAGAAGCCACCCCTGGGCCAGCTGTTAATTGTTCAGTGCTTTGTCAGAAGTTGTTTTTAAGCCTTGAGACTCCTGCTTTTTGTTGATGCGTCTATGTGAGGCTTGGGAAGTGTTTTAAAGTCCCCTCCTGTCATGTTCTGCTTATTCCTGAGGCATTGCAGCCTAGTGCAACCTTGACGTCTTCCTGACCTCCAGAATGAACTGTGATCTAAAGAGGGCTCTTCTGGTTTTCTGTCATTTGCCTTGTATGATGGAGGTAAAGGCCTCATCTTAATGTCACCCAGGGAAATACCCCCTCCTGTTTAAAACGCCCTGACTGGGGCGCCTGGGTGGCTCAGTCAGTTGAGCGTCCGACTTCGGCTCAGGTCATGATCTCGCGGTCTGTGAGTTCAAGCCCTGCATCAGGCTCTGTGCTGACAGCTCAGAGCCTAGAGCCTGTTTCAGATTCTGTGTCTCCCTCTCTCTCTCTGCCCCTCCCCTGTTCATGCTCTGTCTCTCTCTGTCTCAAAAACAAATAAAACATTAAAAAAAATTAAAAATAAATAAATAAATAAATAAATAAATAAAACGCCCTGACTGTGGTATTTTGTTATGGCAGCCCGAGCACAGTATAATATAGGCATCAACTCTGACTGCTCTTTTTGAAATTTAGTAGAGTTTTTTGAATTAACATTTCTGTACTGTTTGCGTTCTGTTGAGGGCCAAGGGCAGACAGCCCCAAGACAGGCCACATTGGCATGAAGAGTCTTTTGAGCTAAAAAGCAATAAAAACCCAGCAGATTCCAGAAAAACTCTTTGCCTCCTCCACAACTACCTAAAATAACAGATAGAAGACCTGCTCCAGGAAGAGAGCTGTCACCATAGATGTATATATACTGTGAACTAGGTACAGTAGACGGGGAGGAACCTTAGCAAGACTTGTTTGATCAAAGTCTTCTATGTCTCATTGTTTCTGAGTGGCCCTGCAAACATGTGTTTGCCAAAGATTTATTCTTATTCACTCTTCCTGTGAATGCACCCCTTCCCTTTGAAGACCCAGTCTCCCTATCCTCTTCTCCTTCATTCAGAAAGGTCTATATACATCATTTGGCCTGACTGTCTCTGGAATTTCCATGTTTGTGTGGATTCCCTGTACACACACTATTAAATATGATTTTGTCCTGTTAACTTGTCTCCTGTCAATTTGATTCTTGGTCTGGCTACAAGGTCCTTGAAGGGGACAGGAATTCTTGCTCTGCAACAGCTGTCTTCCAGAACAATGTACAGAGACTTTAAATGATCATTGGTCCTTTTATTAAAATTTTATAATTTTCAACAGTTATGTTCCTCTTTTACTGAGGAGAAGGATTTCTGAACTTGCTCTACCAAAGGAGCACAGAGGCCCCCCCTACACTCTCTGCCATTATTCTCTACTGATAACTCTCTACTGATAATTCCCACTGCCACAGAAACATGCTATCACTTTCCCTCTCTGAAACACATACACAAAAGCAGAGCAAAACAAAAGACTTAAAACAAAAACAACAAACACTTGTCTTTTTCCCAAAGTTTATTTATTTTGAGAGAGAGAAAGAGAGAGTAGGAGAGCATGCATGCATGAGCAGGGGAGAGACAGAGAAAGAGGGAGAGAGACCCCAAGCAGGCTCCACACTGACAGCCTGATGTGGGGCTCGATCCCATGAACTGTGAGATCATGACCCGAGCTCATGACCTGAGCAGAGCTCAAGAGCCACACACTCAACTGACTGAGCCAGCCAGGCACCCCACAAAAAATTGTCTTGATCCACTTCTTCTATCAGTTTCCATCCAATTTCTTGCTCCCTATTGGCAAAATAGTCTGAAAATTTGACCAGACTTAAGGTTTCCAGTGCTTGTGTGTCTGCCCTAAACCCACTTCCCTGTGGCTTCACTCCCACCACACCTACTAACCTGCTTTGAGCAAGTTACCAATTATTTCCTTGTTGCTAAATTGAATAGCCAATTTCAGACATCTTCTTAAGTGATTTGCTAGCAAGATTTTACATAACTAATCATGTTTTCCTCAGATACCCTGTCTTCGTTTGACTTCAAGGAAAACACACTCCCTTGGTTTTCCTCCCACCTCATTAGTTTTTCCTTCTCAGCTTAATGCACTTGCTTCTCTACTTTTCACCTTCCTTTGAATGTTAAAGCCCCTAACTGTGCCGTCCGTGTTCTCTTCACTGCTCTACTTACACTCCCTCCCCTAGTAATCTATTCTTTTTCAAGATTTTGAATAATACATATATGCCCCAAAACATATCACACATATATATCCAGCCTACATCAACATTCATGAGCCCCAGTCTTATATACCAAGCGCCTACTTGGCATTTCTCTTTAGATGTACCTTAAACACTTTAGGTTTTATCATGAACCAGTCTGCCAACCCGCAACCTGTTCCACCACTGCATCCCAACTTGGCACCAACTCCATCTTTCCTGTTGTTCAAACCCCAAAATCTGGACTGAGCCAACATTCCTCATTTTCTCTCATATTCTATATCCAATCCAACAGAAATCTCTTGTGCCACTATCTTTTCAGCATATCCCGAAGCCAATCACTCCTATGCATTCCCCCTGCTAATACCTAGTGCCACCTGCCAGCAATTATCTCTGAGCACCAATTATCTCTTAATCCCTTAATCTTCTACCCCTGCCACTCACACTTGTAGGCTCTTCATATCACAGCAGCCAGGGTGATTGTTAGCAGAGTCAAGGAGGACCCTGTTGCTCTCCTAAAATCTGCTCACAGTCTCCCAGTGGCTCCCAATTTCATTCAGAGGAAAATTCAAAGTTCTTCAAAGGCCCATAAAGCCACAGAGGATCTGTTTCATCACCAACCATCCCACATTTGATTTTTAACTTCTCTCCTTAGTCACCCTGCTTCAGCCACACTGCATCCTTACACTTTATTTTTTATTCATTTTTTTTTAAAGATTTACTTATTGAAGTAATCTCCTACACCCCATGTGGGGCTTGAACTCACAACCCCAAGTTCAAGAGTTGGATGCTCTTCCAACTGAACCAGTCAGGTGCCCTAACACTTCGTTAAACCTTCAAAACGCATCCCAGCCTTTCCAACTTTGCTCTAGATGTTGCTTCTGCTCCCGGTTCTCTTTCCCACACACCAGCATGGCTAACTTCTTCATTTCTTTAAACACTGCTCATATCTCAGCTTCTTAATAAGACTACTCCGATCACCCTATTTAATATTGCAACTTGCCACAATTTCTACTCCTGACAATCTCAGTATCTTCTTTCCTTGTTCCATGCCTTTCAAATCCATAGTCCTTGTCACCCGCAATATATTTTATATATTTACTGTGCTCACCGTATCACCAAAGAACGCAATCTCCATGAAAGCAGAGATACTTGTTTTGTTCATAGATATACCACTAAACACCAAAAAAGTGCCTGATTTAACATAGGTGCGCAATAAATATTTGCTGAATAAATGAAAAAAAGAATAAATCTTACGTAGGACTGTGAATCTGGGTGTAAATGAGGATAACTTCAGTTCAGCTTCTATTTGGAAAATATTAATAATGTTCCACCACAAATAGAGACACGAGTCAGTATCTTTATTATCATCTACACTTTAGTTTGATTGTCTGTCTTATTTCAACACACAGGCATGAGATTAGAAGTGGTTCATTTGAGATAACAGAATAGAATTTTCAGGTAGAAAAAGTGTTTACATAGCATTTAATCACATTTCATGGTTCACTTGCTTACACTTAGCAAAACAAGACTGCAAGTCCTGACTTGATATGCTGTCTGCTTTCCTACATAAGCAGAAAGCAAATCTTCAAGAATTTCAGATTTCCAAATTGGACCAATTAGGAAATGCTTTTGCAAATTTTTCATTCTCAGGAAAAGATTAAAAGTATTATTTCTTATTTGTTTTGTATCTTAATTTATATAACTTTGATTTATGCAATTATGCTACATGTGTACCACAGATACATATTCTGTCACATTATGCAGCTATTAATACTGTTTAAGTATGTATATATTCAAAACACCACTTGCCTCAAGTAGGGAATATTAGGGCTGACATACCCTCTCAACTTCACAAACATATCTGCAGTGTAATTCTGTTTGTACTTTTACAAAAACTTTTTATTAAAGATTAAAAATAAAATAGCACTCAGAATTCAAGCAAAGGTTATACATCTTAAAGCCCTTGGTCAACTATGCAAAATTTTTTATTAATTTTTATCTTAGAGTTAATCTTGTGTTTGGATAAATGATGAAATGCCTGCAGAGTTTATTCAAAAAACATTTTTCAGGAACTATTATGGCTTGACAAAGTCCTAAATGCTGTAGACAGATATGTGAGTTATGGATGCTTCTTGTGCTCTAGAATCTCATCATGAAATATAGAAAGACATACACAAATTGAAAAAAAATTATAATAAAATGTAGTATGTCTTTTCTCAGGTTGGTGCCTCCTATCGTGCATACACATTAAAAAAAGTTTTGTTTTGTTTTTTTTTGGAAAAAGTATTTGGATGCCGGTGCACTGAATTTGTGATATCCAGGAAGCAAACTCTGAGGTGGAGATCATCATAAGGCATGTTTCTGAGGACAGTGCTCCAGTATTATCAAATGGCAGGGCAGATGAGGAAGTAGAAGGGGAGGTCAAGCTGCAATGTAATCTCAATACAGGTATCAACTAATGATCAGTTCTGAAGCTCAGATGACCATTCAGAATTGCCCTGAACCCCGTACCACCAAATAAATCCGTCACCACATGGGGGCTGCCCTAGGAAGGAGTCTTCAGCAGGATGGCTATCTTTAGCCAAGGCAATCCCTGCAGGGGAGGGGGACAGTCTGGCCTACTTAGCTGTGACAAAGGTACTAAATAGCATGCCTGATAGTAAAAAAGGAATTTTTAAGAAAGGGGATATGGGTATAACAGTCTTAATGAGGCATTTCAGATAATGTCCCTGACCCTGGCCTGCACATTACATGGCTGAATTCATCTTCTCAGGCTGCCATAACACAATCCTGTAGACTGGGCCTCTTAAAACCCAAAGTTAATTTTCCACCCTCAAGACTCTGCTGGGTGGGCGCCCATCCTCAAGGCTCCAGCAGACGGAGCTGTGACACTGAGGCCCTGGTGATCTCTAAATTGCCTTTGAGGTTATTCTCTTTTTGACAAGAATAACTCACATTTGCAACCTAATGGTTTTATAGTCCACACTTGTAGAATCCAAGAAGTCCACCAGCCTTCCCTCATTTCATCCCACTTTCTCTGTCCCCTTCATAGTTCAAGCTGGCAGTGTCTTTGCTGGTATAATCCCATCTCGATTTCCCAATTCTATTGAGGTGTCTGCTTGACATCATGCGTAACCCTCATAATGAAGCGATTCTCCAACAGCAACATTGATGTTCTCTCCAGAAGAAGCTTCCTTACTTTGTGCAACATCGATAGGTTGACAATTTTCCAAGTCTTCAAGTACTGGTTCCTCCTAAGAATTCCTTCTTCAATTCATCTCTCCCGTCTTACATTTTCCCATAAGCCATCAGGAGAAACCAAGACATTCCTTCAACACTTGGCTTAAAAGTCTTCTGAGCCAAGAAGACTGAGCCTGATGAAATATATAATTTCATCACTCCCAATTTCTATTCTCACAAAACACTAGAACACAGTATAGGCAATTTCTTTGCCATTTTATAAGATTACCTTTCATCTCATTTCTAGTAACATGTTCCTCATTGCCATCTGCAACCTCACCATAATGAAATTTTACTTTCATATTTCTACCAACATTCTATTTGTGGTTATTTACGTATTCTCCAAGAATATGGAGGCTTTCTCTCTAGCTCTCCTCTTTTCTCTCTGCTCCTTGCCAGAATCAGCCTTAATTTCACTATTTCTAACGTACACCTCAAAACTCCCCCAACCTCTACCCATTATCCAGTCACAAAGCTGCTTCTACATTTTTAGGTATTTGTTACAGCAGCAACCCAATTCTTGGTACCAAAATCTGTATTATGTTTCTCAGGCTGCCATGACACAATACTAGAAAGTAGGCTTGAACAACAGAAAATTATTTCCTCACAGTTCTCGAAGTTAAAAGTCTGAGATTGAGGCAATTAACATGATCGGATCCTGGTGAGAGCTTTCTCTGTCTGCTTGTTTGCCCTGTCCTCACATGACAGAGGGATAGATAGAGAGTTCTGGTGTCTCTTCTTCTCCCTTAAAGCACTAGCTCTGTCAGAGTGGGACCTAACTGTTATAACCCCATTTAGCTGTTGCTACCTCCTCACAGGTTCTATCTCCAAAGAGCTACATTGGAGATTTGGGCTTCAATGGGATGAATTTGTGGGGCGGGGGGCAGACCAAATTCGGCAATAGCCTACCTCATAACTCAACCCCATCATACTGATTAGAGTGAAGATGATCCAGAGGAGAAGATCGGTTGTGCAGTAGCAGAGGAAAAAGTAGCAGACAGAAAGAATGTGGAGATGGGGGAACAAAGCAGGATACTGGCCACTGCTGTTTCTCTTGGATGACTATAGCTGAGTTCCCTGGAGTGGGGTACCATGCAGAGAAACAAGACTGAACAGGTGCTATACAGGCATGGATAAATTTAGGGCAACTGGTTCCCAGATCCTCAATTTCTCTGAATGCATGCTTTCCAAAGATTAACTTGGCTAAGAATGTGTCTGCGTTTTCAGAATTTTTTCCAACTCCCCTTTTAAAATATCATTTTCCCATCTTTACAAAAGAAAGGCAAACCTGTCACCATCTTCCACAATTCATTGCCCTGCAGTATAAAGCTGCTAAGAGTGAGACCCACGGGAGCAAAACATCAGGGAAACATTCATACTTTATCTAGAGATGCTTTGAATAATCTACCTTAGAATTAGAATTCAGAAGACCTACTGGTTAATACAAGGAGATTTATTAACTTATTCATTTGAACAACAACAACAAAAGAAATTTGACCTTTTCTGATATAAGGTCATCTAATTTGCTGTTGAGTTTGACAATGAGTGCTGCAAGCCCTGATATTGTTTGCAGACTGAAAGAGCTACACTACCGCTCTAATGTTTAGATGTAGATCACGTATGCAATGAAAATATCCAGATAGTATATTCTTTGCAAATATTTAGACTTGTAATAAATTTTAAAGTGTCAATTTCAAATGAGAGGAGAGGATACATACATTTTCAAAATTATTTTAGGAGTTGTATGAGCAATATTTAAACACTGCCATATGCCTATGAGCTATCTTTCAATCTTCTCTGAAGGATGCTGACATGGTTTCCTAATCTTATCTATTTCCTTATGAGCCATAAACCCCTAGCACTGGAGGAAACCTGACCTTTCCTTTCTATATAGTAGTGGGCAACATGGGTTTGTATGTTGAATGTTTAATGGTGCCAGAAAAAGAGAGTCCGATGACTGCATTTCCATTATAGGAATAGCCTGACACCAGGGGCAGAGTACTCAAAGGATGTTAAGTAGAACTCTCTGCTCCATGGAAAGAACTTACAAGCACAATTATTCTACTCACACTATTTGACTCCTTGTTCTTTCACTTTCTCCAAGGCTATTTCCTTCTTCCTTTGTCCTTAATACAGATGCTTCTAAGAAACGTAGCTTGAACCACTGTTCCGCCTAGGCGATTCCATCTACTCTCTATCTGTGCTAATGACTACCAAATACACATTTGCAAAATAGACTTTGTCCCTAAATTTCACACATCCTAAAACTGAAGAGTCCAAAGGACGCTCAAAATCATTGTGCCTAAAATGAGCTTATAACCCTTCCTTCCGAGAGTTTTTCTTTGTACTCCCTATTTGCTTCATATTTCTGATTTCTCCCCAATTTTGTAAATTTGAAATCTGGAATTTCATTCCAGATTCATTCTTGAATCTTCCATCCTCATCACTGTATTATATTTAACAAGTCCCCAAATCTTGCCAATTTACATATAATATAATTGTCAAGTCCTTTCCTTACCAGTTTCCTGGTTAAGGTGTTCGTTATCTCTCTGCTACAATGATACAATAGCTTCCAGCAGTGCCCTTGACATCACATTCACTCTGGGGTAATCTATCTAAAACTTCAATATTCCTCTGGAGCTCTATTGCTTAAAACGGTATGTTTCTCCAGAGCGAACACAGTACTTAAAATTTTTTTAATGTGCATCGATATCATTAAAAATGTTTACATAAGTACCCTCTAATATAGTGTATCACATGTAATCATACAACAGATGTCAAAAATAGAAATTTTTAAATCATATTAGAAATTAAAATAAATGGCATTTCTAATATTTCCCTCCCAGATGTAAAATGATATTGTCAAAGTAAATGTCAACAATAATTCTAATACTTCCTTTTTGTACTTTAATGTTTTTAGCATAATTTAGAGGGTACTCCATGTTTTGGGTCTTCACTGGGATTCTAGTTAGACTGAATTTATTGAGGTTACCTATCAATGTAGCTTGTGTCTTTACTAAATGGGAATTCATCCACAGAAGAAAGTATGGTATCTCCAGAGACTAAAACATGGTGGGTGTTTTAAGCAATGCTCGCTGCTGAATGTCAAAAGTTTTCTCTGTATGCAACTTCCCTTTTTAATTATATTGTCTAACAATCTAACAATCCATTATATTATTACTTGGTCTAAAGATTTGTGGTTATATTGCTTTGACTGTTATTTCATCAAAATAGTAATTGAAATAAGTGAATTTAGGTTGTAGAAATATATTCATCTGATTCTGTTTAATAACAGAAAGATGGTAGTTATGAGGCTACTAAAAATTCTAGTAACAAATAGCCAGTGAAAGATAATAAGATTATGGGTCTCACACTGCTTTTGGTAAATTATTCTAGTTGATTACTAGGTAGGCAAAATGTTTAACCTTATGGACACTGGAGTCAGATTGCATATATTGAATTAGTTCTTTATTTTATCACTGAGTGTGTATGTCCCAGGTCAAATTATTTAATACAACATGCCTCAATTTTTTGCCCCTCAAAAATGGTGACAAACATAATACCAATCTCCTAGCACCTTTAGGAGAATTAAATGAGATTATATATGTAAATATTCACAATAGCCCAATTTAACATATAAATACATGTAAATTATTAACAGTGCCAGAAAATGCTAAGTGTTTATTACATGTCAGCTATCATCATACCTACAATATACAAGAAACAGAATAAGTTGGATTTTAAATCAATTTCTCTCTTGAAAAACAAAATGTCAGATTGCACATATCTGGGATAAAAGACCTGAGTTTTAATATCCTGTATATTAGCAAATGAGGGTTTTTAAAACCACTATTGCAAGAAGGTTTATATTTTCCATCTAATTTTCATTTAAGGTCTTGGTTCATACTATGAGCACTTTAATAATTGGTTTATAGATTGCCAAGATCCATGTAATCTTTTATTAAAAATAAATTCATTAAGGACGCTTTCTGTGTCAGTAAAGCACTGCTCTAGGCCCTAGCAATTCAGTAAAGAACCTAAATCTCATACTTTAACGAGTTTACAGTAAGCAAATACATATACCATAATGCCAGGAAATAATACAAGCTTTGAAGAAATTAAATCAGCATTCATGTATGGAAAAAATAAGGGTGGGGCCTACATGGGGTCATTTCTAATAAAGTAGTCAGGGAAGACTTCTTAGAGAGGCAACTTTTAAATAGGTACTGGAATAAAGGGAGAAATTCTGTTTCATGAATATTCCAGGGAAATAGTTTTAACAGTAGAGGAAGCAGCAAGTGCAAAGGCCCCCGGTAGAAATAAACTTGGTAAATTGGAGGGCCAGCAAGAAATCCAGTGATATTGTAAGTGAGCAAGACGTGTGTTCATGCATATGTCTGTACAACTGTGTGTGCCCACACACGCACCATGACAGAGGTAGAAGATGAGGTCAGAGAAGGAACAGCCAGAACATAAAAGTCCTTATAGAAAAGTGAGTTTGGTTATCTGCTGAGCATAATGGGAAGTCACTAGGACAACAGAGCTGAGAAATAGCATGAATTGAGTTACATATTAGAAAATACCATTATGACTGCAAAAAGGTAAAAAAGGGAAGCAGGAAAGTAATTTAGTAGGCTGCTGCAGCGTTCTACATGAGAGATGACAGAGAAATAGATTAAAGGATTATGAGAAGAAATCTCTCTGCTTGGGTTGCCATAATACAGCATAGATAGGACTTGTTTAAACAACAGACGTCAATTTCCTTGCAGTTCTACTGTAGAAGTCTGCAGGGTGCTGGTTGGTCAGGTTCCAGTGAGCTCTCTTCCTGGGTTGCATCTAAAAGGATGACTTTTCACTGTGTCCTCACTTGGCAGAGAAAGAAAGAGATCTCTTCTTCTTAAGGCCATCATGAGATCCCTGCCCTTATAACTTAATGTAACCCTAATGATCTCCTAACAGCCTCCTCTGTCAATAGCATCATATTAAGGGTTAGGGCTTCATCATCTGAATTTGAAGGTGGGAGAAATGCAAACATTCAGTGCACAACAGAAAAGTTGGGGAGAATTGTTAATGTTGTAAAATATACTGGAAGTACTTTTTAATGAACTAATCAAAAGAAAGGAGTCCAACAGATCTTTGTGTAACAAAGCTTTGGTCTGAGCAACTGTATAAATACTCGTGCCATAAATGGAGACGTTTAAGACTGTGTAGAAGCAAGTTTTGGAGGCAATTAAGAGCTGGGTCTGAGACACGTTGAATTTGACTTTCCACTTAGACATCTACGTTGAGAGAGGAGTAGGCAGAAGCTCAGGGGAAAGGTTGGTAAATAATGAGCGTGGAGAACAAATAAAGTTGAAAGTAAAATCTGTTGTACACTAAGACTGAGGCTTATTTTAGTTTTCTTCTTGCATCTTGATTCACATAGCATGAAATCAGCTACTGTTTTTATCATGAATGACCTTTACAGTGGACACAGAAGAGGTACCATGAAAGTCCTTTAAGAATAGCCGATTTTATATTTGCTATAATTTGAACAAGAGCATGCTATTTAGTTTGGCCAACAAGGAGACATCAAAGTACCTTTTGTAAATGCAGAATTTTTCTTTTGTCATACTATACTATAACATAAGATCTTGGTCCAGCTTAGTAAGTTTCATTTATTTTGCACCAAATTTACAAGGAACATGAAACAAATAAATAGCACTTCTGTAAGACCATTAATATGTCAAATCCAAAGCAAAAGAATGTTTGATGTAAAAGCAGTCAGAGATGAGAAGGCCTTGCTTAATCAAAAACTTCCTGTTAATCAAGACTAATAGAGGAGAGAGTAATAAATAATCTCTGACATAGCAAAAGCAGTCACATTTAACTGGAAGATAGATTTTACATATGGTTGATGCGATAGAACTATCAAGCTAACAAGAGCCCTTGGGGCCAGTTTGAATATTCATTAATCAGCCCTACTTTGGATTTAACTTAGAATAAAACTGTCAATGAACAAATGGGCTTTTGTAGAAAAGGTGATAAACAAAATCCAATGAATTGGCAAATTGGAAAGTCTTGAAAGAGAATACATGCTGTAAGATTAAGAACTGAATAGAAGACTTGAGCTCAGCTCTCTGCAGGGAACACAAAAGCTTCTCACTAAATCAGGTAGCTTTGGAGAACATTGTTTTTTAATGGTTTTTCAAAAAGAAACATCTGCCATGGTAAGGATATATTTTAAGAAAAAATTTTGAAGAAGGCTTAAACTTCTTAATTCTCCTATTTTCTACAGCACATTGAAAAGACAGGTTTCTAAATAAATGGATTATTTTTCAGTTGAAGAATCACTAATCTCATTTATCCAAAACGTACAAATGAGATGATTTATCCAAAATGTACAAATAGGTGGTTTTCCTCCAAAGGCAGAGCAGTAAGAACCATGATTTAATGAAAGCAGGCAGAATTGGCACAAGCATAAGTTGGGGTAGTGATCCCAACTAAAATGTCTAGGGAGACAAAGTAAGTTAACAAATGATCAAATACCTGTGGATGAAAACAAAACAAAAACAACAAAAAACCAAATGGTATTTATACCAACACTCTACCACAATGTTGAATGGAAACCGACACTCGTAGTGACAAGTGACAAGAGATTTGGAGAGGTGAAAGTCCCCCCAGCTGAAAGGGGAGCAGTTTCTTGTCATCTGGGAAGAAGATTCTCGTTTGGACTCATCTCTAAAATGTTTTAACACAAGAGCCACCTGGATCTTTTTACATGAGATTTCCCAATTCTTTGAATGTTGGTCACAAATTAAAAAGTATTTAAATACTGCATAAGCCACTATTTTGTGTGTCAGATAAACTGTATTTCTTGACTGAATTCAGCTGAATGGGGTTCTTTTTTGTTTTTTAACCACAGGTAGAGGAGGGAAAATTTACCATAGCAGAATATGAAAACTATTACATATGCATGTCTACAGAGATAGTATACACAGGCTTTTGCTTGTATTGTATGATCTGATATATAAAACTGACCAAAGCAACTAATAATTACCAAAGCACTTATAGATTCATAAAATGTTAGGCCTTCAATAGATCTTAAATTTAATAGAACTGAAGGTTTAATATTATGTGAATTTTTCTTTATTTTTTTTTTATTTTTAAAATTTTTTTTAACGTTTATTTATTTTTTTGAGACAGAGAGAGACAGAGCATGAACAGGGGAGGGTCAGAGAGAGGGAGACACAGAATCTGAAACAGGCTCCAGGCTCTGAGCGGTCAGCACAGAGCCCGACGCGGGGCTCGAACCCACGGACCGCGAGATCATGACCTGAGCCGAAGTCGGCCGCTTAACCGACTGAGCCACCCAGGCGCCCCGTGAATTTTTCTTTAAAAGACTACGTTTCTTTAAAAAACTCAACATTTTATCATAAACAAAATGTGCTAACAGGAGAGTGAACAAAATAAAGTGTATAATTTAACGTAATGATTATAAAGTGAACATAACTCAGCCCAAGAAATAGAACATTTGTTTGTACCGTGGAAGCCTCTCTTCTCCTCCATTCCCTATAAAAACCCTGTTCTTACACTAATAAAAACAATTTTCTTAACATTATCATTATTTTAATAAAAATTTCCCAATTTGCTTTCTATTTTGCTGGAGATGCATTCATCCTTAATATAACTTAGTTTTGCCATATAAATATCAATACATTTATATAAATGAGGTTGTAATGTATATACCATTGCCTTCTTTTTCATTAGCTCAGCATTACATGTACTAGAAGTATCCATGGTAAGTGGTTTGTTTGTTTGTTTGTTTGTTTGTTTCTTTTCGGGTGAGGAGGGTATAAATTCCTCATCTTCTTTGCTATGTAATATTCCATTTATGAAAATACCATAATTTGGGGCACGTGGGTGGCTCAGTCGGTGGAGCGGCCGACTTCGGCTCAGGTCATGATCTCGCGGTCCGTGGGTTCGAGCCCCGCGTCGGGCTCTGTGCTGACAGCTCAGAGCCTGGAGCCTGTTTCAGATTCTGTGTCTCCCTCTCTCTCTGCCCCTCCCCTGTTCATGCTCTGTCTCTCTCTGTCTCAAAAATAAATAAACGTTAAAAAAGAAAAGAAAATACCATAATTTATTTGTTCATTCATATGCCAATGGATACTTGGGTTGTTTTGAATTTTTAGTTATTACAAAACAATCCTCTTTTTTACGTGAAGAAACTAAGGCCACAGTCACCACAGTTAGTGGCAGACTGCGGCACACTTCCCTTTTTCATGTTTTGTAAAGTTGCCGCTGTCTCCACTGCTCAGTTTGTGTCATCGGCAATTTCTGCTGAAGTGAATGTGGATTCAGCTCTACATCATCAAGCTCATCATTCAAAGTGAGGTAGGGAATCCGCTCCACTTTAAACATCAGGTAGCTATTTGCTATATAACCTTATTAAATGTACTATGCAAAATCTTGTTTTAGTTATATTGCCACTGAGAAATGTAGGGGGAAGGGGAGAGAAGCCAGAGTACCAAACGTGTAGAAGCTTTAAATACTGTCTGAAAATGAGATTGAATGCATCATATACAAACTTTTTCAACCTCCAATTAAGAAAATCATAATATTCAGCAGCTATCTTTCCTCCTCAGATGTTCTGGAACACAAAGGCAAAATCAGAGTTGGAGTTAAGTACTGAGGAATCAAAGACATGCAGGTGGTGATGAAACCCCAGATTCCTCAGGAAGAGAACACCTGGTTAAAAGAGAACGAGGTTTGGAGTGCCGGGGTGGCTCAGTCAGTTAAGCATCTGACTTTGGCTTGGGTCATGGTCTCACAGGTTCATGAGTTTGAGCCTCGCATCTGGCTGTCTGCTGTCGGTGCAGAGCCCACTTCAGATCCTCTGTCCCCCTCTCGTTCTGCCCCTCCCCCACTCTCTCCCCCGTTCGCTTTGTCCCCTCCCCCAAAATAACTAAACATTAAAAGAGAGAGAGAGAGAGAGCTGTGAAAGCTAAGCCTAAGGAAGCACACCATGGAAGGGCTGGGTAAGGTGCGTGGGCCTGCAATGGGAATGGACAAGAAGTGGCCAGGGAAGTAAGAAGGAAAGCAGCCGCAGACTATGGTGTCACAGATGATAAGAGAAGAAAATGTACCAAAAGTCAACAAAGGGGTCAAAAGCTGTTGTGAGGCCATGGAAATGGAATGCTGACATATCTACTCCATTTAGCAGCAGAGAGGTCACTGGTGACTTCAGTGAGAAAGGTTTTGGTGGGATGGGGCAGAAAGCTGCCTGCAGAGGATTATGGAGTAAGGGAAGTAGGAGAGAAGACAGACACGGTTGATGACACTTTCAGGAACTTTGGGGAACAATGAGATGGCAGTAGCTAAACCTACATGGGTGAGCAAGAGAGGGAGGAAGGGAGATATATTCGTTTGTTTGTTTGTTTGTAATTTGGAAAAGAGTTTAAAATTCCCAAGAAAAGGGTAGGATCTAAAACAACTAGGGATAAGGGATTCAGAAACAGTAAGGTCTTACTTACCTCAACTACTACAACAGAAGGGAAGAGGAGAGGGTAGTGGAGGACTTGGACGAAGTCCCCACCACGTGGCTTCATTTATCTAGTCTTACGCTAAAACTATATTTTTTATTCTAGTAAAATCTTGAGAAACAGCCTCAACTAAGACACTTGTTTTCTTTCTGTTCGGTATCCTTGCTGTTGTCCTTCTTCCCGTTCAGTTAGCAAACAATATTGTATGCTTGCTGTTACAATGTTTAAACTGGATGTAGTTCTAGTCTTTGTAAAGTTTCTCAGGAGGTATGGTGCATTTTCTGCTCTGAGATATGGTCTATAATCTCTACCTTCCAATTTGCTAGTACTTTTTCTTTCAATTTCCTTCAGTAAACAATAGATTCATGGTTAATTTTCTATACACTGTACAAGGGTGTTTGAAGCTGTCACATTTGATATTTAATGTGAGGGAGACTGGCATGCCTCATCTGTTTTACTAGATCCCTGTGGAAACTGCAAGTTGATGTTTGAGATTGCATCAATCAGGACCCATCCAGAAATTACAGACTACAAAATGCTCTAAGTGTTTAAAGTGAAAGGAATTTATTCCAGAGAATTGGTTACACAGGTGAAGAAAAGCTGAGGAACCAAATGGATGATGGTGAGTCAGCCTCCAGATGAACAGCATAAGAAACAAATGGAGGAGGGGCACCTGGGTGGCTCAGTCGGTTAAGCGTCAGACTTCGGCTCAGGTCATGATCTCGCGGTCTGTGAGTTTGAGCCCCGTGTCGGGCTCTGTGCTGACAGCTCAGAGCCTGGAGCCTGTTTCAGATTCTGTGTCTCCCTCTCTCTGACCCTCCCCATTCATGCTCTGTCTCTGTCTCAAAAATAAATAAACGTTGAAAAAAAAAAAGGAAAAAAAGAAACAAATGGAGGAGACAGGATTACCAAAGTTTAGGGGCTGGGTCACCTATCAAAAGCTGCAAACACTAGGTCCATGCAGAAGAATTGGGAAGGCTGGAGGTGATTAGGTTGCAGATATTGTCAGAGAAGCTACCCAAAGAATTAGAAGCGAAAGAGCCTGCCTTCTCCCTTCCTCCTTCCAGCAGAAGCCTGGATTATGAAACCTGCAGATGACTGCCCCCTTCTATTTCATGACACAGAGCAGGGTAGAAGGTCAGGAAGGAACCTGACAGGATAGGCCAAAACATCACTAACAGGCTGTTTGCATTCTATAACCTTGTACACGCCCTTTAATTTTAATGAACATCAGTTTCGAGATCTGGGTGAATTGCTAAGGGAAAAACTCCTTACCTAGCATATGATTATCATAGTGTAGAGGCTCAAGCAATGGGATCTCCTCCTGTCTTCCTCCCCATGGCCCCATGTGATGATTTTCAAGTGCTGATGCTGATCTGGCTAAGTAAAAATTTCCTGGGGAAATCAGATAAATATGTAGATTTCTGGATCATAAGTTTGCTGTGAGGCTCAGAAGACTGAATTAAAATAAAACAAAACAACAACAAAAAAAGGTCATTCTGATGAAGAGCTCTATTAGTGAATCCACATGCAGGAACAGATAGAATCATATTGGGACACATTCTACTGTATATCAATTGCTCGCCAGCAACATCATGGGATGTGCCTCTAGACTTCTTTCTGGCTCTGCTGGTGGCTTTCTCACATCCTAAATGCTGGGACACGACAACTCAGCTCTTATTGGAGGACTTGCTGTTTCTTCTGTTGTTGCTGTTGTTTTTTGTTTGTTTGTTTGTTTTGTTTTTTAGCAGTTTGAAAGCTAAATCATTTGGCTTTCTTTTCCCTTTTCCTACCATCCTGCTCTCTCCAGATACTCATGGGGGTTACTAAAGTGACAAGATTATATCCTATGTGAACAATGTTTCAAGGTAGAAATCCTGGGTATTACAAAACAAATAAACAAAAAATAGGAAGCAAATATTAGGCTGAAACCCCGAACCAAATAAAGCACATAATAAATGGTACAGTGAAAGATCTCAGAATAGATACATCTTAGATTCTACTTCAAAGGAAACCCACTCGATTCAACAAGTAAGTAGGCATTAATCTGGGAGGTATTTACCTGAAGTTGAATTCAGCAATTCAAGAACTACTTTGTCCTTCCCATAGAAGTACAACAGTGTAACACAAGTGTAAATGATTTAGCAGATAGCATTTGAGTCCAATTACTGAGCCCCATATGCTATATGATATTTAAACAGCTGGACCTGCTGTTTCTATATTAAACTATTTCCTTATAACAGGTTTATGATTTATAGTAGTGCTGTTGATTTAATGAGTCATAAGAAGTTCATTTTTCCCCCTAGTGAGATTTTTTTCCCCCAAATACAAACAGGTATAAGATATTTTTTTATTTAATTTATTTTTTTAAATTTACATTCAAGTTGCTTAGCATATAGTGCAACAATGATTTCGGGAATAGATTTCTTAAGGCCCCTTACCCATTTAGCCCACCGCCCCCCCCCACAACCTCTCCAGTAACCCTCTGCTGTTCTCCATACTTAAGAGTCTCTTATGTTTTGTCCCCTTCTTGTTTTTTATATGATTTTTGCTTCCCTTCCCTTATGTTCATCTGTTTTGTATCTTAAAGTCCTCATATGAGTGAAGTCATATGATATTTGTCTTTCTCTAATTTCGCTTAGCATATTTTTAAAATATTGATCATGATATAGTGTTTGGTTTTGAAACATGGCTTATAAGAGAAAGTCCACTAAGCATCTCTGATTATTATTAAGAATCTGCCAACAGTGAGTAGTTGTTTTCCTTAAACGTTGGCATCTATCATTATTGACATTTGCTATTTTTTTACTAAAATTGGTATTTCAATAGTAATTTGGAGAATTACTTTAACTACAGTTTCATTTGTTCTTAGTTGTGGCTATTTTGATGTCAAATATTTTGTATATTTGTGTTTTTGGTGAGAGGGGATAATGGATAATGTTATCTAAGGAGAAAGGAACGTTAAGTATTTCTTTGAACAGTGACCCTTGTGTCCGGGGCTGGGTCTTCTATCTATCCCTTCCTGGTGAAGTCAGGCAAGCCCATTCACTGCTGTTATTAGTGTCTATGTCGTGACAAGTTGTGGATATTCCTTGGAGAAGAGTCTCTAGTTATGGGACATGTTTCAAGATAAAATAAGTTACATATAATGAGATTCAGTCCTTTAAACTATTAAATAGCTATAATAATCTATAGCCACAAATCTTGCAGAGAATGCAATTAAATAATATGATCAAATGTTTATGAAATCATTGCACTTTGAAGCACTGTACAATGTGTGGCTTTAATATGCCACAATCAATTTCTGAAGGAATATACAGTTTGCCCTCTATGTAAAAAATAGCATATACAGATATTAAAACCATCAAAAAGTTTCCTCTGTCATTTATAACTCTATAACCCTTTTATTTCACTTTCCACCAAAAGGGAAATTATATGTTTGTTAGCATTAAAGATAAAATACCAGATATGACTCTCAATCCTTTTCATGAGAAACTTTCATGATTTCAACAAAGAACTATTCTACAACTTAATTCACTTGATGATTTGTAAAATCCTAGTAATTCTGCTCGAGTTACTGAAATGCTAGGGGCCAGCTGTGAAGACTGGCAGGCTATATGCAGATAGTCAAATAAATACTTAAAAGATTTTAAATCCTTAGAATGGTGTCTTAAAAGTGCTGCATACTGTGGAAACAAAAACAAATCCCTTAACACCCAGCCATTTGAACCTTTCAACCAGAGTTCTGAAGCATGTTAATAGAGGGAATCTTTGTTAGGAATGGAGAGATAGTTCTACTACGTTAGCTCTAAAAATACAGCAACTTACAAACTTAGTCATCCATATAACATCTGCTACTTACATGGGTTTTCACCAAGAATAATTTTTCATTAATCCTGATAAAAGTGAAGACTTTTTAAGACAATATCTTCTCCTTAGATCCTGAGATTGGCCTTGACTACCCTCAGAGCAGAACTACTTATAAGAAATGAAGCATCAATGTAATTTAATTGTAAAAATAATTCTATTTTTATGAGATAGTTGGACCTCATTATCTGTATGGCCCTATAGCACTTAGAGCCCATAGCATCTATGATTATTTAATCAACTAAATATCCACTTGGCTTAATGACTGCCTAAGTCAAAAACAAAAACAAAACAAAACAAAAAACCCATGCAAACAAAAGGAAATAATCTCACAACACAGTTTTAAGACAATGTCTCTGCTTATTTTAGTAAAAATAGTGAGAACTGTTTTGCTCAAAGACTATTTTTTAATCATTCTGGTTCTAGACAGGATTTTACCATCTCACACATGTATTGTCACATGTGCACATATAGAAAAATGTATGTAAAGAAAAGGGAAACGACATTATTAATAAATAACTTGCATGCATATTACAAATGAAATAACAATGAAAATTTTGTTTCTATGATAATATGCACTACCTTTTTTAGAAAAACAAGGATTTAGAACATCTCAAGTGGGAAAGACAGGTGCATTGGGAAAATATTCTCAGTTCCTTCTCGGTTCCTTGGTCCTCTTGCCTTTCTCAAAAAACAACAATTTTCCATGCTACATGTACAAATGTACCTGTACACATATAATTTTGTGTGTATGTGTGCAAATATACCAATAGATAGATGGATAGATAGATAGACTAGGTAGCTACAGATAGTATTAGTTCCCCTTACAAACTGCCTGAGGTAATAAAAAGAATGGCTTAGCGATACCTCAAATGGAACTTAGCATTAAATGGAACTTTGGTTGTATATAAAGAGGTTATCTGTAATAATAAATAAAAGTCAAACAATATGCTGGGCATGTACATACTCCCAAAAGAGGGTGGGAAGTGGCTCACAGATAAAAGGTACAAGACACTTTCTGCACACACGCTGGGCGTGTGCTGATACAACTGGTCCAATGTTTCAAGCTCCTGATTTCCACTTTGTAAATTTGTGTGACATGAAGCAAGCCAGTCCCCAGATGAGCTTCCTTGACCACTCACTGCCTATGTGGAATTCTGGGCCAATGCTGCCTCACCTGCTTGTGAGCTGGGGACAATGGTGTGGACTTTTCTCCATCAGCTGGCCATGAGCCAGAGAAAGGAAGGAAACCGACAAAACTTGTAAGCAGTTCTTTGCCTCCTCTTGAACTTTGTTATCTTTCTCTGGGTAAACAAGCTTACTTTTTTTCTTTTTTTCTTTTGAATGTGGGATGGGGGTAGAGGAAAAGAGAACAACAACAAGAAAAAAATCAACTTTGGAAGCCTTTACTCTGTCTCTTGTTTTTGAGCCCTATGTAGTCTTGGGGAAAATTTATCAAAAAATAAATTGTTAAGAATCCTGAGACACCTCAGTCAGTTAAGCATCTGACTCTTGATTTCAGCTCAGGTCATCTCAGGGTTGTGAGATCAAGCCCAGTCCATGCTCAGAGTGGAGGCGCCCTGGGATTCTCTCTCCCTCCTTCTCTCTGTGCCCACCCTGCCCCCTCAAAATAAATAAACATTTAAAAAAGGATCTCTGTTATAATTTATTTTAAAATCAAATATAACACAAACAGCAAATAATAAATACTGTAGTGTAGAAGTCATATGCTGGCCACAAGAGGGCTTATAGAACAAAAGGAACCAAAATAAGGGAGGCAAAATATAAGTGAGGACAGTACCAAAGAAAGGCTACAGATTAGTTCCTAAATACCTTTATCACTGAAGGTACCATTTTAGAAAGAATATTTCTGATGTATGATGACAGGGAATAGATCTGAGTAAGCATGATGACTTTCAACTCTACTCACAGATTTAATAAAATCCTAAGAGATCGTAAACTGGCAGATGCTTTGTGAAAATGAAATGCTAATGTTCACAATTATAATTTTTATACCCATAGCCATAAAGTACATAAAGGTATTAGGTTCTTTTCTAATGCAATAGATGTGTAATTTATGTATATTACAGCAGATTAAATAATTTGAGGTAAGAGGGAAAACCCCACTGGTAAGTATGCATTTGGCCATTTGAAATATGCCTAGAAAGTACTTAAGTAGATAAACACCTATTAGGAAGTGAGAATAAAAGGAATGTTGCACCTGCAGCAAGAATTATAATAAATACCACTATAAAAAGACAGGAAGTGTCATGACCCTATTACATGTTACTGAAGTTTTAAACAATGTTAAGAATGGAAACAGTTTCAAGTTTATTTTAAGCAGGTTTATTTTAGATCACAGTGATTTTTTTAAAAAGCCTTTTGAAGACTTAACTGAGAGAGGAAGGAGAGAAGCATCCTATTCCATTATTCTTTCATATAGAACCTTAATGTGGGAAAGTACGTTGTGAGATGGACAGAAATCTGGACAGGTTGCAAGGTACTGAGAATGCTGCATTCTGATTGGAGGCATATAATCACAACACAGAGCAACCAAAAGGATTAAGGTATATTTACGGATCCAGGAGGAACAGCAGTGACAATACTGATGTTTAAAAACCAAAAACATGTTAAAAAAAAAACACCTATGAAATGAAAATGAGATCATCTACAGGACGTCTCAGGATTAATATGAGTAGAAATGGGTAGGTTCACAGGATCCTGCAAGCAAATCAAGGAAGAATAAGAAACATAACCTTCTTTCTAAAACTAAAATTCTTGATTCATTAACTTATTAGGCACTATAACTTGATGCTTATGAGTATGAGGTTTGGAGTCAGACTTACATAGACTTAAATTCTGGCTCTACCATCATATGATCTTGGGTAAATCATTTCACTTTCTTAAGCTACTGTTTTTTCATCTGTGAAATGAGTATAATTATGTCACCTCGCAGAATGACTAGGAATTACATCAATTAAATTTTAAGAACACTTCACAAAGTGCCTGGCACTTAGTGTCGGTAAGTGATTGAAGTTGACTTTCCGGGCAAATACTATATACATAAATCTTGGGAAATTTTTCCATTGATTTTATGTAAACTGAGAGCTATGAATCCAAGATCGACTAAAATGGTTCGAGGATTTGATAGATACAGCACTTTTTGAAGTAGGGAGCAGTAAGCCAGGTCTGCAACCATTTAGCAATAAATGCGGAACAATTTCAGAATGTTATAAATTACATTAAATAGCAAAAAGTTAGCCTAAGTAGCACAGCAACTGGAAACAAACTGAAAGGATTCATTTGAGATTGTGAGATTAAAACCTGGTTTTAACATGTAAATGCAGGAATTTACTACTAACTCCTAATCCACTCAATGCTTCCATTAAGGGCATTCCTATACAAAATTATGCCTTTTGTATGTGAAGTTAAAAGCATTTGCTTTTTACTTTGTAGGTATCTGTGAAGCCTACTCCTTAGGAGAAACGGAAGGCCCAAGTGAAAAAGGATGCAACATACACAAAAGTAACTTTTCCACTTTGGTCAAGACCCTAACCTGCCAGTGCTCACCATCAGCTGTGCTACCCTCTCACCTCTGGGTAGATACTCCAGAAACCAGAGAAATTGGGGAAGTGCTGCCTTTGCTCCTAGTCTGGACAACCAACGTGCTTCTGGGAACTGTGCTTCCTTCTATCCTCAACTGAAATATATTTGTAATTCTCTCTGTGTGCATGCATATATGTGTATGTGCATGTGTGTGTACTCCCAACAAAGGAACACTGTTACACACACACACACACACACACACACACACGATCTACGGTTCAATCAAGATGTCATAGACACATCAAGCATGAAAACCCAATACTAGCTGAATAACCAAAAATCATATTAAAATACATTCAATTCTCATTTGCTGAGGAATAAAAGCAAGGCAACTTTCTGGTATAAAATGTACAAGTCTGTATAATGCACTCATATTTTTGGTTAAGTATTTCATGTACTCCTAGTGAACACACATTTTGCCACTGTTTTTCATTACAATAATTTTGTGTGGGTAGCATTATTTTTCGTTGATAGATGAAGAAATTTATATAGAGAATGAATAAAATTTTTCTACCTGGAAAAATATTTTTGGGATCCTTTGTTTATCTTCTATTTGTTGTATAGCTTCTTGTGAACATTCAGGATATGATTTGATTTGAGGCAACATGAAAAAATAGTCTCAGATCCGTACCAGAGGTCTCTAAGCAAATAGAGTAAATTGAAAAAGGAATATGGGCATATAACTTTTCCTTCCCATGTCAAGCACCTGGAAAATTTAACACCATCATCCCTATGCTCATTCAGAAACAATTCTGAGACACTGTTGTTTGCTAGGTACCATGTCAGGTACTAGGATGGTCTCAAATAAAATACAAGTTAAATATTTTACTCAGCACATATTAATATTCTATGAATTCACAGAATAGTATCTTATGGAAGTCTATCGCTATTCTTGGCAAAAATAGGCACTAAATTAAAAATTAACTGAAACAAACAGAAGAGCATTCCTCTTCCTTTATTTAATTTGTAACATAAAAAAAAAAAAACAGTGAGTGTGAGTACTCACTATTGTCATTCACTTGTTTTTAAGACCTCATTTGCCCTTATTTATATAAAGGACATATTCTGCAACATTCTAAAAATGAACATAAAGTAAAAATTAAATGATTGTCTTGTACTCACAGGAATTCACTGTTGTTTTAATTTCATTTTTTAATATTTGCAACTTTCTGGTTTTGAAAATTCTACCAGTTGCATTAAAAAAAGTGGTAGAGGAGCCCCCAAATATATAAAACAATTACTCACAAACATAAGCAACCTTATTGATAAGAATGTGGTAATTGCAGGGGACTTTAACACTCCACTTACAGAAATGGATAGATCATCTAGACACACGGTCAATAAAGAAACAAGGGCCCTGAATGACACATTAGATCAGATGGACTTAACAGATATATTTAGAACTCTGCATCCCAAAGCAACAGAATATACTTTCTTCTCGAGTGCACATGGAACATTCTCCAAGATAGATCATATACTGGGTCACAAAACAGCCCTTCATAAGTACACAAGAATTGAAATTATACCATGCATACTTTCAGACCACAATGCCATGAAGCTTGAAACCAACCACAGGAAAAAGTCTGGAAAACCTCCAAAAGCATGGAGGTTAAAGAACACCCTACTAAAGAATGAGTGGGCCAACCAGGCAGTTAGAGAAGAAATTAAAAAATATATGGAAACAAAAATGAAAATACAACAATCCAAACGCTTTGGGATGCAGCGAAGGCAGTCCTAAGAGGAAAATACATTGCAATCCAGGCCTATCTCAAGAAACAAGAAAAATCCCAAATACAAAATCTAACAGCACACCTAAAGGAAATGAAGCAGAACAGCAAAGGCAGCCTAAACCCAGCAGAAGAAGAGAAATAATAAAGATCAGAGCAGAAATAAACAATATAGAATCTAAAAAAACTGTAGAGCAGATCAACGAAACCAAGAGTTGGTTTTTTGAAAAAATAAACAAAATTGACAAACCTCTAGCCAGGCTTCTCAAAAAGAAAAGGGAGATGACCCAAATAGATAAAATCATGAATGAAAATGGAATTATTACAACCAATTCCTCAGAGATACAAACAATTATCAGGGAATACTATGAAAAATTATATGCCAACAAATTGGACAACCTGGAAGAAATGGACAAATTCCTAAACACCCACACTCTTCCAAAATTCAATCAGGAGGAAATTGAAAGCTTGAACAGACCCAAAACCAGCGAAGAAATTGAATCGGTTATCAAAAATCTCCCAACAAATAAGAGTCCAGGACCAGAGGCTTCCCAGGAGAGTTCTACCAGACGTTTAAAGCAGAGATAATACCTATCTTTCTCAAACTATTCCAAGAAATAGAAAGGGAAGGAAAACTTCGACTCATTTTATGAAGCCAGTATTACTTTCATTCCTAAACCAGACAGAGACCCAGTAAAAAAAGAGAACTACAGGCCAATATCCCTGATGAATATGGATGCAAAAATTCTCAGTAAGATACTAGCAAATCGAATTCAACAGCATATAAAAAGAATTATTCACCATGATCAAGTGGGATTCATTCCTGGGATGCAGGGCTGGTTCAACATTTGCAAATCAATCAAGGTGATACATCACATTAATAAAAGAAAAGATAAGAACCATATGATCCTGTCAATCAATGCAGAAAAGGCTGTTGACAAAATCCAGCACCCTTTCTTTTTTTTTTTTTTAATTCTTTTTTTAACGTTTTTTATTTATTTTTGAGACAGAGAGAGACAGAGCATGAACGGGGGAGGAGCAGAGAGAGAGGGAGACACAGAATCGGAAGCAGGCTCCAGGCTCTGAGCCATCAGCCCAGAGCCCAATGCGGGGCTCGAACTCACAGACCGCGAGATCGTGACCTGAGCTGAAGTCGGCCGCTTAACCGACTGAGCCACCCAGGCGCCCCCAGCACCCTTTCTTAATAAAAACCTTTAGAAAGTCGGGATAGAAGGAACATACTTAAACATCATAAAAGCCATTTATGAAAAGCCCACAGCTAACATCATCCTCAATGGGGAAAAACTGACAGCTTTCTCCCTGAGATCAGGAACACGACAGGGATGCCCACTCTCACCACTGTTGTTTAACATAGTGTTGGAAGTTCTAGCATCAGCAATCAGACAACAAAAGGAAATCAAAGGCATCCAAATTGGCAAAGATGAAGTCAAGCTTTCGCTTTTTGCAGATGACATGATATTATACATGGAAAATCCGATAGACTCCACCAAAAGTCTGCTAGAACTGATACATGAATTCAGCAAAGTTGCAGGATACAAAATCAATGTACAGAAATCAGTTGCATTCCTATACACTAACAATGAAGCAACAGAAAGACAAATAAAGAAACTGATCCCATTCACAATTGCACCAAGAAGCATAAAATACCTAGGAATAAATCTAACCAAAGATGTAAAAGATCTGTATGCTGAAAACTATAGAAAGCTTATGAAGGTAATTGAAGAAGATATCAAGAAATGGAAAGACATTCCCTGCTCATGGATTGGAAGAATAAATATTGTCAAAATGTCAATACTACCCAAAGCTATCTACACATTCAATGCAATCCCAATCAAAATTGCACCAGCATTCTTCTCAAAACTAGAACAAGCAATCCTAAAATTCATATGGAACCACAAAAGGCCCCAAATAGCCAAAGTAATTTTGAAGAAGAAGACCAAAGCAGGAGGCATCACAATCCCAGACTTTAGCCTCTACTACAAAGCTGTCATCATCAAGACAGCATGGTATTGGCACAAAAACAGACACATAGACCAACGGAATAGAATAGAAACCCCAGAACTAGACCCACAAACATATGGCCAACTCATCTTTGACAAAGCAGGAAAGAACATCCATTGGAAAAAAGACAGTCTCTTTAACAAATGGTGCTGGGAGAACTGGACAGCAACATGCAGAAGGTTGAAACTAGACCACTTTCTCACACCATTCACAAAAATAAACTCAAAATGGATAAAGGACCTGAATGTGAGGCAGGAAACCATCAAAACCCTAGAGGAGAAAGCAGGAAAAGACCTCTCTGACCTCAGCCGTAGCAATCTCTTACTCGACACATCCCCCAAGGCAAGGGAATTAAAAGCAAAAGTGAATTACTGGGACCTTATGAAGATAAAAAGCTTCTGCACAGCAAAGGAAACAACCAACAAAGCTAAAAGGCAACCAACGGAATGGGAAAATATATTTGCAAATGACATATTGGACAAAGGGCTAGTATCCAAAATCTATAAAGAGCTCACCAAACTCCACACCCAAAAAACAAATAACCCAGTGAAGAAATGGGCAGAAAACATGAATAGACACTTCTCTAAAGAAGACATCCGGATGGCCAACAGGCACATGAAAAGATGCTCAACGTTGCTCCTCATCAGGGAAATACAAATCAAAACCACACTCAGATGTCACCTCACGCCAGTCAGAGTGGCCAAAATGAACAAATCAGGAGACTATAGATGTTGGAGAGCATGTAGAGAAACGGGAACCCTCTTGCACTGTTAGTGGGAATGCAAATTGGTGCAGCCGCTCTGGAAAACAGTGTGGAGGTTCCTCAGAAAATTAAAAATAGACCTAACCTATGACCCAGCAATAGCACTGCTAGGAATTTATACAAGGGATACAGGAGTACTGATGCATAGGGGCACTTGTACCCCAATGTTTATAGCAGCACTCTCAACAATAGCCAAATTGTGGAAAGAGCCTAAATGTCCATCAACTGATGAATGGATAAAGAAATTGTGGTTTATATACACAATGGAATACTACGTGGCAATGAGAAAGAATGAAATATGGCCTTTTGTAGCAACGTGGATGGAACTGGAGAGTGTGATGCTAAGTGAAATAAGCCATACAGAGAAAGACAGATACCATATGGTTTCACTCTTACGTGGATCCTGAGAAACTTAACAGAAACCCATGGGGGAGGGGAAGGAAAAAAAAAAAAAGAGGTTAGAGTGGGAGAGAGCCAAAGCATAAGAGACTCTTAAAAACTGAGAACAAACTGAGGGTTGATGGGGGGTGGGAGGGAGGGGAGGGTGGGTGATAGGTATTGAGGAGGGCACCTTTTGGGATGAGCACTGGGTGTTGTATGGAAACCAATTTGACAATACATTTCATATATTGAAAAAAAATTAAAAAAAAATAAAAAAAAGTGGTAGAAATAAAAAAGATACAAATTTACCATTGTTTTATTTTCTAGAAAAACTACAGGTCCTAACATTCTATTTTTAAATTGTTGATTTCAAAGAATTTACTCAAAAATTTTTCTGGTGGCTTTCATTTATTAAACACACAATTATTAGGATCCACTATGCGCTTGTGAATCCATGTGTATACAGACGTGAATAAGACATGATACAAAAAACATGAATGACACTATCAACCTCCATGGTCTTGTAGATATTTTATAGAACTCTCTCTTCAAAGACAGCAGAATACATGTTATTTTCAGGATCACATGGAGCATTCATTGAAATCAACCATACATAGGGCCATAGGGTCAACTGAGGGATTGATATCACATAGAATATGTGGCACAAGGACACAAGATTGATAGAAAATCATTCCAAAGAAAGTACTAGAATATCCTCAAGTATATGAAAACAAACAACACTCTTCTAATAAATTATGAGTAAAGAGGAGTTATAGGGAGAATAGAAACCATTTTGAAATGAGTCAATAGGCAAAAACATCAAAATGCGCAGCCAAAGCAATGCTTAGGAGGAAATTAATAGGATCACATTATTTTATTAGAAGAGGAGAAGGTAGAATGTGATAGCTGACTGTTCATTGCCCAATACAGAGATAATTGATAGTTTCTAAAATGTATACATCAAGGTAAAGAGTTTACTAAAATTAATACCTTTTAGCTGTTTTTCATATGTGTATGTGGAAGATAGATATATATATGAAAACAGCTAAAACTGTTTAAAACGAAGACTTTTTAAAATTGTTTTTAAAATTAAACTTTTTAAAATGTTTATTTATTTTTGAGAGAGAGAGAAAGAGAGTGAGTTGGGAGAGGGGCAGAGAGAGAGAGGGAGACCTAGAACTCAAAGCAGTCTCCAAGCTCTGTGCTATCAGTGCAGAGCCCAACACAGGGCTCGAACCCATGAACTGTGAGATCATGACTTGAGTGGAAGTTGCACGCTTACCCAACTGAGCCACCCAGTCGACCCGAAGACTACTTTTTTTTTTTTTTTTACCAGCATGTTAGTATCATTTGAATTTTAAACCACGTGTATATTACTTTGAAAAGACCAATGAAAATACTGATTATAAACAAATTAATTCATTTTTTCTATACAATTTCAAAGTTTCTATTATTATTAGTTAGAAGGCAAGGAAAGACCTGTGCCAGATATATAGTGTGGTGTCAATGAACATTTAGCTTTTCCCCTTAAAATATACATGATAGCCTGGCCATTATGTGGTGTGCAAATAAACAGAAAATCTATCACAGACTGATATAAAGAGGACTGTGAAACTGCTAAGGATATTTTTTTCTGGTATGCAATGTTCACATGCTGCAGAATGAACATTTATGCTTTAACAGACATATATGCGTAAAACTGCACAGTAGCATAAATATAAATTACTCTATCTCATTAAATTTGTCAGAAGAAAGTGCTTAAAAAGAAGAACTCACATGTTAATACTTGGTTATGCAATGAGATTAAATTCATTTTATTAAAATAGAATTCTAACATTCAAAACTATGCATGTTACAATATAAAAACACCGTGTAAGAAAACAAAATTAATTAACACATAAGCAGATCATGCAGTCAGCCCACTGAATCATCCCCCAAGCCTATACACTATGACACTCATAAATGAATGAATGAACACAGTCCACTACATCTGTGTGTGTGTGTGTGTGTGTGTGTGTGTGTGTGTCTCACTCTTCATTTTCATAATGGGAAATGGTGAAAAGCCCACTGTAAAATGCAGGAATCTTTGATAGTAAAGACCTTTCCAGATTAAGGAAGTTCTCTTTGGAAGAAACTTAGAGGATAACACTTTCCACTACATTTGACACAAGATCCAAGGTTTACTTCGATATGGATCCACAGTAGGAGAGAAACCATAGCCTGGTGTAAGACAAGGTAGGAGTGAGAAACTTTAGTGCCAGACACAAAGAGTTCCAAACACTCTTCAAGCCAAATGGAAATCAATACGTATTTACTTTTTAAAAACACACAATTTCTTAACCTTAGAAAGTGCTAATTGCTTATCACGGAGGTACAACTTTTCCAGATAAACCAACTAAAGAGTTTGCTTAGGAAACAATCTCACATTTCACAGAAATGTGTTTAAGAGCCAAAGACTGTTGAAAATGTACACAGGCATACTTCACAGAGAGACCGCAGGTTCAGTTCCAGACCACAGAAATAAAGCAAATATTGCAATAAAGGGGGTCAAATGAATTTTTTTAGTTTCCCAGTGCATACAAATCATATTTACACTATATTGTAGTCTATTAAATGTGCAACAGCATTATGTCTAACAAAACAATGTACATAACTTAATTAAAAAATACTATTGTTCAAAAATGCTAACCATCATCAGAGCTTTCAGTGAGTTATGATCTTTTCGTTGGTGGAGGGTCTTGATTCAAAGTGATGTTGACGGCTTGCTGACTGATCACAGTGGTGGTTATTGAAGGCTGGGGTGGCTGTGGTAATTTCTTAAAATAAGACAACAAGGACACTTGTCACATCTACTGATTCTTCCTTTCACAAAGAAGTTCTCTGTAGTTGGGTCAGCTGGGTGGCTCAGTTGGTTGAGTTACCGACTTCGGCTCAGGTCATGATCTTGGGGTTCTGTGGATTCGAGCCCCGTATCAGGTGTCAGGATGGACCCTGCTTCAGATCCTCTGTCCCACTCTCTCTCTGCTCCTCCCCCATTCATTCTCTCCTCTCTCTCTCTCTCAAAAATAAAAAAAAAAAAAAACATTAAAAAACAAAAGTTCTCTGCAACATGGGATGCTGTTCGATAGCATTTTACCCACAGCAGAACTTCTTTCAAACTTGGAGTCAGTCCTTTCAAATCCTACCATTATTTTATCAACTAAGTTTACATAATATTCAAAATCTTCTTTTGTCATTTCAACAGTCTTCCTAAACACCATCATCAGGAGTAGATTCCATCTTAAGAAGCCATTTTATTTGCTCACCTATAAGAAGCAACTCCTCACCCATTAACATTTTGTCACAATATTGCAACAATTCAATCACATCTTCAGGCTTCACTTCCAATTCTAGTTCTCTTGTTATTTTTGTCACATGTGCAGTTACTGCCTCTACTAACGTTTTGAACCTTCAATTTGTAAAAAACCGTAATATCTACGAAGCGCAATAAAGAGGAGCACAATAAAACAAGGTAAGACTATACCTTCCACAATTCCTATATATTTAGTTATCATTTGTCCACTTAAAATATTTTGGTGTATTTTTCCAATTTTAGTACTGATAATTGTTTCAGAGTATGTCCTAATTTTGAACATAAAGAAGACAAAATACTACTCTATATTTGCACATTTTTTTCATGATGAGCCATAAACATTCAAAGTTCTAATACACAGATTCTGTGGGCTACAATTTGCCTTTTACAAGGGTATAAATGGACTAGGCATTTCTCCAAGTGACAAAATTAGAAAGGAAAATCCCTTTCCTTCAGGTATAATATAGGAGCTCCTTATAGACTTTTGTGGGTCTTTTGTAGTTATAAGAAACACTTAAGATTATTACTATTTCCAGTTTCTTTGAGAAGACAAATGTGTTCATCATTTGAGGGTGATTTTGCTTTTCTACTACCTACAAGTAATTAATTTACTGGCATTTAAAAAATCTGTCCCAAGAGTGATGTAAACTCAGGAAATATTCCATTGTCATTCATTCAACAAATATTTGTTGATTACAAATTATAGTCTAGCCACCATTTTAAGTGTAGGAGATACACAATAGGCAATGTTCCTACTTTCTTGGAGCTTCTATTCTAGCAAGGAAATATAAATAATGAAATAAGTTACATATGTGTAATTCATTAATAACAATTAAATTACACACACACACACACACACACACACACACACACACACACACATACAGTTACACATAAAGAGTGATATATACCAGAGATAGACATAAGGGATGGGAGGAGGATAAGGAACAATACGAGGAGGGGGGATTACATTTTTTAAACTGTGGTTATGTGAGACACCACTGAGAATATGACGCTGGTCTAAGAACTGCAGAGCTTGAGGGTACAAGCTTAGGAGATCTAGAACCAAGAGGCTTCTAGACAAATGGAAGGAACAAGCAAGGCAAAGAAGACCCTATGGTGGAAGAAAACTGGACAGGCAGAAAATTGGTTTTAACAAGAGCCAAGTTTTCAGCTTCTAGACATAACAGATGTAAACACAAATAGAGGAAAAAATCAGATTAGTCTTGATGGTCTCAAAGCTGATGGTGGTATGAGGTTGCCACTATTTTGTTAAATACAAGAAGTTTCTGGGGTTCTCTCTTCGTTCCTCTTGGTGGAAGCATGGAAGCCAGTGAGGAGGAATCTTAGACTACTGGAGGCTCTTTTTCCTTTGAAAGATTTTTACATAAAGAAACTTATGTGAAAATTGTGACTCTGTTCTTGCTAATATGAACTTTGCTTTAAACCATGACTCTATGATTATATGAACAGAGACATACCTTTGTAGATAAGTAATAAGAGTTGCATAATAAGCTATACTGTCATTACCAAGTACATAAGAACATTCAAATATCTGAGAAAATAAAGTCAAAACTGCTTTTACATTGGGGGAATTCTGAGATGTGTTCTACAAGAAAAATGGGTCAGCTAAATTATTAGTTTGTTGTTCAAAATTCTAATGATGTTTATGGTGTACTTCATTAAACTCTTAGTGAGGTGTTAGGAGAGGCTTTTAATTTTTTAATCCACTTCTGGCAGCAGTAAGAGATTATAGGAGGCTTGTTTTTAATCTTCTCCCAGATCAGATTTAATAATTTTAATTTTCTTTCATTCTGTAGTTGTATTGCCTGAATTCTGAGGTGTAACATTTCATCAATATGGATCAAGACCGACCGTGACATTACTTTGTTGTTCACAATAAATGTGAAAGATAGCTGTTACTTCTTTTTTTCCTCCTACTTGTTTAATAGCCAGGGAAAGGAGAGAATTTAATTATAGCAAAAATAGTAACAAAATACAATTGATGTACACTACTGAGATCAAGACTAAACACTTAAACCAAATGAAACAAACTTTTTTTATGCATCCATTTAATGTACAATTTAGCTTTATTGGATTTGAGATACTGACAACCTATAATTTGTAAATGTCATGTTTATATACAAACTTCTGCATAGACAGTTGGACCCTCTGATTGTTTTATCGAAGAAAACAAACATCCTTACACTGAAAAACATATCTGAATCAGTTTGTAAGTGTCCCATGTTCTACAGATTAGAGAAAAACTAGATGTGTATCCACAGTGTCAAACTTTGCAAATTTTTTCTGCCACTTGTAAAGTGTGATAAGCACCTCAGGGATTCCCACTGTTCCATTCCAATGTACTTAAATGCTGTACTCTTTGTTACCAAGTAGCAACATAGCAGACATCTCTGGTTGCCTGGGACTGACCCTTACACCCAGCAGGTAGATTCTCCAGTTGGATGGCTCAAGGTGCAGGTACAAGGAGGTCTCAACTCATATAAACTCATTAGAGAAATGGTCCATCTTAACTTTTGTAGAAATTGCAAGAAGCTTCAGCCAACAGAATTGTCTCTGTTTTGATCCTTTCCAAAAGTTTTTGGTTGTCTTTCATGTGATCCATTGCCATCTTTTTTCTGGTTTACCTTAAATACAACATTGCTCATAGGATTGGTACTTTTATTATTCTTTGAATACATTTTTATTCTCTTTTTATGTGCTTATTTAGATTTATCTTTCTATTTCCAGTCTTTATCACATGTTACTGTGACAATTTCCTTCCCTCCAAAACACTCAACAAAATGTTGCTGGGGTTTACTTCTCTATCATTCCACAGCGACATCTTTATCCCCGGGTAGGACAATGTGGCTTATTGATTCCTGACCAGTTCTGGGGATTTTGTGTTCTGATCCGAGTTTTGGCATAAAAAGAGGGTATTTTAATTCCTTTTGGTGATGGCGGCAAAATTTCTGACTGGGAGTCAAGGTGAAGATGAATTACTTTCACAGAAGCAGAATTCTGATGGGAATGACAATACCAGACAATTTCTGAGACCTCTTGAGTCTTGTGATACAGAAACATTCCTTTTTAGCCCTTCCTGCCAGTGTATCTGAGGGAATACACAGGTGTCGCCTATCTCTGAGTCCCTCAGAGCATCACATCGGTGTTTTGTCACTTGCTCAAGAGTTTTCAGAAAGCATTCAGAGAGACAGAAGGAGAAAAGAAAAAAGAGAAATGATCACCTTGATATCCGTACTGAGATCTTAGGGAGGAGAGCAGATGCAGGGACACAGAACAGCTTATTCTTTTTTGTCCACAATTAATTTTGGAATGCTATACCATGTCTTCAGTTACACAAAAATTTAAGACCTACATTCCAAAGGCCACAACAGTATAAAATGGATATCAAAACTAGAAAGGCAAAGATAATTCAAATCACCTAGATTAAAGGTTGGAAATGTTTTCAGAGAATAAATATATGTATATTATATATAACTTGAGTATGTATATTTTCATATTTTTGATATTTTGATCAGACAGACGATGTGACTTTGTGATCATCATAATTCAATGTGATCATCATTTGAACAACTTTGCTAAAATGCCTTTGGTAGGAAAGTAGGTATCATTAGAATCCAATGTCAAAATATCTCTATAAATGAATTTTACTTTCAACTGCTCATTATTTCAACTGTAATAAATAAAAACGGATTGTTTTAAATGACCATAGACTTCATCAAAATATTCATATTACAGGCATAAAAATAAAATATAATCACATCTAAATTAAGTGGATTTTTTAATAATACTTTCAAAATTTAGTTTCGTTTTTATTTATATCAAGTATTTATATCAAGTAAAATGCTTTTACTTTTGGGGCACCTGGGTGGCTCAGTCAGTTGAGCGTCTGACTTTGGTTCCGGTCATGATCTCACGATCCATGAGTTTGAGCCCCACATCAGGGTCTGTGCTGACAGCTCAGAGCATGCTTCTGATTCTGTGTCTCCCTCTGTCTCTGCCCCTACCCCAACTGCGCTCTGTCTCTCAAAAATAAATAAACATTAAAAATGTTTAAAAAATAAAATAAAAATAAAGTAAAAATAAGTAAATGCTTTTACTTTCAATGACCACACTGGCTTTTTTTTTCTGAAAATTTAGTGTAAATCAATCTCAGCATTTCATTATTAATACCACCATACTTCCTTTACTCATATTTCTTAGTGGATTCTGACATGTCTTTGAAAAAATTGAAACACAGGAATTTAGAAAAGAACATGAGAGCAATAATAGTGAAGAAAACAACTTAACTAATAATAGAATTCTGACATATTAACTGCAGTCCCATATTGAGTTATCACCATTGGCCTTCAAATAACTCTTGACACTAGATACTATTTCAGCATAAAGCCATAGCAAACAATATACAGAGTAAAACAAAATCTTTTTTTTTCTAGTAATACACATATATAAGTAGTTAATTTTCTCAAGAATATTGCTTTTCCAAGCAACTCAACTGTGTGTAGTCAAAAAATGCTTTCAAGGAGGATAAATGTGAATCATATAATGATATTGACAACCTCATTTCTAATGTCTTTGATTAAAATAAGCAAGCTATGATATTGCCTTTAATCCTGGAATTGCAAAGCTGAACACGATCTAACAGAAATTATATTTGGTATCCAAGGAAGACATGTGTGCTAAAAGCATGGTATGTGGAAGGCACTATTCTGGGAGCAGTGAACCCTTACAGAGCTAAGGTAGACTATTCATATATTTTGTCTTCACACTGTATGGATTCTCGCCCATACCTCAAACACAGCTTTCTCAATGACCTGCAAATGATACGGCTAACATGAGAACATTCCAAAATGGTGTAGTGTAATACCATTACACTTATTAGCATTAGACACATTGTTCTATATCGATCTAAAATTGTAAAATTTGTGGTTCTTCTTAAGTTTTAGTGGCATTCTAAATACCAGGAAATCATGCTGCTTCATATTCCTGCTACCTACTTGTGTCTGAGAGTGTGCTAAACATCCTGTTTTGGTTACAGTCAATGGACTCCACAGAGGATTGCAGGCAACCAGCAGAACACTTAGATGACACATTTCTCTGTGTTTCCTAGATGAATTATGGTGCATGCCATTAGGGAAATAATAGATATTTGAAGTCATTTAAGATCTAGGCAAGCACAATGCCACAAAAAATACCAGAAATTCTTATAATTTTTCAAACAGTGACTGCAATTTTAAGTATATCAAGCAATACAAATATTATAAGAACATGCCAATTTGGAGAAGACTCAAGAAAATGTGAGTCTAACCTAAAGGCTTAAAGAATAATGTATTTCTTTCTGAAGATAGTTTAATCTCAAAAATATGAAGACAGTAGTTATATCTTTCAATGACTTTTTTTCTACACAGATATAGTACTAGATTTTAAAAACTCAAATATGCACATCAGTGCTTGCACTCAGAGCCTCAGAAAAACCACACCTTTCATGTAAGCACATGCTTTTGAGAATTTTCTTTTGAGAGTAAGAGAAATAAAAATGACTCCCCAGGAATAGCAACGGCATACCTACGTGTGTTCCCACTAGAATGGAACAGATGGTAGTTATTATTGTCTCCAAAACTTTTTATTTATGGATTACATTCTTGAAAATGTTAGGTCCAATTTCATTTTCAAGAATATCAGTTCCTTGAGAATTCAGCCTGTTTTATAAAGATCACTGGCCAGTTTTCAGTTCATTAAAAATAACTTACATTAGATATACATGCATGGCCCTTATTTCATTTTCAAAATCACTCTTTGAATTTTCCTACTTTGCAGATGCAGAAAGTGGTATTTAGAAAAGCTATAATTTGTCCAATGTTGCCCCAGTTGAATAAAAATCAGGGCTTTAATCTACATATTTTGGTGCTACAATCATGTCATTCATTTATACACAAACATAAAACATAATTAAAATGTTAGGAGTGAAATCTGGCAAACATGATGACATTGGGAATCTAGGGACATCTGTTAATGGCTACTGAATAAAGGGGCTAGGATGCATTTTCACAGTAAATGGATAAAACAGGAACATATTATCTATTGATTATGCTCTCTAGGTATTCTCTCTCTCTCTCTCTCTCTCTCTCTCTCTCTCTCTCTCTCTTTTTCTTGGTGAAGGTTTCAGTCTACATATAATCTATTTGAAATGGGAAAACATCACAGATCTCCAAGCAAATAATAGCTTTGAACCCAAGGGAAAGGGAAAGATGTGAGCAAGCCAATTAAGGAAAATATAATTATGAAGTAACTTTTTGAAGAAACCAAGGCAATGAATCAAGACCCTCAGAACAAAATGATCCTGTACTTCTTGCTTGAGGTAAAAGTTGATAATGCAAGTGTATTCATATTACTGAATTTAATAGATTTTTAAAAATATCTTTTTGGAGGAGTCAACATGGCGGAGAAGTAGGGGGACCCAAGTTCCCTCATTCCTCAAACACAGCAGTACTGAGGCCAGAAGACTCAGAATTCCAGGAATCCAGGCTACAGAGTGACAGAAACATCTCCAGGGGCCAGTGGGCCAATTTGGAAAGTCATAGGTGCGTGACTGTGAATTGGGAGAGATAAAATGGGCAGCATAGGCACAGAGGGGAGGCATCCCCTTTTGTGGAGAGACAAAAGGAAGAGAGAGAGGCTGTGGAAGTGTAGGATTGTGTTTGGACAAGAGAAAAACCTCCCACATCACAGACCAGGAAATGGAAAAACGGAGAAAGAACCAATTTCTCACTTTCAAACAACCTTAAGAGTAATGATTCAGGGTTGCAGGACTTTCTCCAGACTGGGGCTGGCCATTCTGTTTGTGTGCCTGGGGAGGAGGGGAGCCATCCCCAGGCTTGGTAGTGAACTCAAGGCACAGTCAGAGAGGGCAGTCCCCTCCTTTGAGTGCTGTGGGAAGAAGGCATATAGCACTCCAAGGAGAAAACCCCCTCAGGCACCTGCCAGCTAGAGGTCTTTTGTCAGCTGGCTGGCAAAGTGGTTCTACCCTGGAACTGGGGCACACAAAGTGAGGGGGCACACAAAGACATTGGGGGTTTGAATCTGAGCCCAGCGCCTGGGAGGCACAGGAGACTGTGGATTGGGACAGACTGGCCTGCTCGCACCCACATGGCACTGTGAGGATGGCCTGAACAGAGTGGTTTGGATCACGTGGTCCAGGGAGGAGAGCCTGGGGCATCGCTATTTTTCTCCCCATCCTCAATATGGTGGGGATTCAGGGAACAGGACAGTGGGCCCAAAGTGGAGGCAGGACCTGCCTACACCAAACCACACTCCTCCGGGCCCGGTAACTGTGTATCTACAGGAACAAGATTGACAATGACCAACCAGATGGCCCCTCTTCCAGACCTGCACAGCCATCAGTTCCAAGGCACCGTAAAATATCAGTGCAGCGTTTTTACATTTTCTGCAAAAGTTTGATTCTTGGTCAACTCTTATTATATATGTATTTTTTTCCTTCATTTTCTTCCTCTTATTTCTTACTTCTTCCCTTCTCTATTCTGGTTATTCTGGTTGTTGGTTTGTTTAAGCAGACATTTTTAATGTATTGTTTTTCCACACCTCTTCTTTACCTCCTTCTTCTGTATTTCCCTCTCTCTCTCCCTCTGGATTAAACTTCATAGTTTCTCAGATTCTCTGCCTGATCAATTCTTTTTCTTTCCTTTTTCCCTGCCTCTGTCATTTCTCTTTTATATGGGATAAGGCTTCTTCCACTATCATCCCATTAAAAAAATTTTTTTTTCCTGGGTTACTTCAATGAACAAACCAAAGGACACCTAGTGGAAGGTCCAAACCACCACCACGAGTAGGGAGATAAAGCAACCAGAGTCACAACAACAGAGAGCATGCAACACACTCCACAAACATCTCTTGAAGGGCCAGGCCCTTGACAGTGCATGACTCCTTTATAATATAGTAGTGCTCACAAATGCAGGACACATAACAAGCTATTAAATCATGTAAAAGACAGAAACCTATCCAAAATGACAAAATGGAAGAATTCTCCTCAAAAGAAGTTCCAGGAAGAAATGACAGCTAGAAAATTGCTCAAAATAGATATAAACAATATATCTGATCAAGAATTTAGAGAAATAGTCATAAGATTAATAGTTGGGCTTGAAAAAAGTATAGATGACAGCAGAGAATCTATTGCTATGGAGATCAAGGAACTAAGAAATAGTCACAATGAATTAAGAAATGTTGTAGGGGCGCCTGGGTGGCTCATTCAGTTAGGCATCCGACTTCAGCTCAGGTCATGATCTCACGGTCCCTGAGTTCGAGCCCCGTGTCGGGCTCTGTGCTGACAGCTCAGAGCCTGGAGCCTGTTTCAGATTCTGTCTCCGTCTCTCTGACCCTCTCCCATTCATGCTCTGTCTCTCTCTGTCTCAAAAGTAAGTAAACATTAAAAAAATTTTTTTAAAAAGAAAGAAATGTAGGTAGAGAGGGAAGATGGCAGCATAGGAGGACTCTGGGCTCACTGCGCGTCCTGCTGATCACTTAGATTCCACCTACAACTGCCTAAGTAACCCAGAAAACAACCAGAGGATTAGCAGAACGGAGTCTCTGGAGCCAAGCGCAGACGAGAGGCCCACGGAAGAGGGTAGGAAGGGCGGGGAGGCGGTGCGCGCTCCACGGACTGGCGGGAGGGAGCCGGGGCAGAGGGGCGGCTTGACGGCCAAGCAGAGCCCCCGAGTCTGGCTTGCAAAAGCAGAGGGGCCAGACTGACGGAGTGTGTTCCCACAGCAAGCGCGACTTAGCGTCTGGGAGGTCATAAGTTAACAGCTCTGCTTGGAAAGCGGGAAGGCTGGAGGACAAAGGGAGGGAGAGCTGCTGAGCCCCCGGACGGCAGAGCTCAGCTTGGCGGGGAACAAAGGCGCCAGCGCCATCTCCCCCGCCCATCCCCCAGCCAAAATCCCAAAGGGAACCAGTTCCTGCCAGGGAACTTTCTCACTCCGCGCAAACACCCAACTCTGTGCTTCTGTGGAGCCAAACCTCCGGCAGCGGATCTGACTCCCTCCCGCTGCCACAGGGCCCCTCCTGAAGTGGATCACCTAAGGAGAAGCAAGCTAAGCCTGCCCCTCCTGCCCCCGTGCACCTTGCCTACCCACCCCAGCTAATACGCCAGATCCCCAGCACCACAAGCCTGGCAGTGTGCAAGTAGCCCAGACGGGCCACGCCACCCCACAGTGAATCCTGCCCCCAGGAGAGGGGAAGAGAAGGCACACACCAATCTGACTGTGGCCCCAGCGGTGGGCTGGGGGCAGACATCAGGTTGGACTGTGGCCCCACCCACCAACTCCAGTTATACACCACAGCACGGGGGAAGTGCCCTGCAGGTCCTCACCACTCCAGGGACTATCCAAAATGACCAAACGGAAGAATTCCCCTCAGAAGAATCTCCAGGAAATAACAACAGCTAATGAACTGATCAAAAAGGATTTAAATAATATAACAGAAAGTGAATTTAGAATAATAGTCATAAAATTAATCGCTGGACTTGAAAACAGTATAGAGGACAGCAGAGAATCTCTTGCTACAGAGATCAAGGGACTAAGGAACAGTCACGAGGAGCTGAAAAGCACTTTAAACGAAATGCAAAACAAAATGGAAACGATGACAGCTCGGATTGAAGAGGCAGAGGAGAGAATAGGTGAACTAGAAGATAAAGTTATGGAAAAAGAGGAAGCTGAGAGAAAGACAGATAAAAAAATTAAGGAGTATGAGGGGAAAATTAGAGAACTAAGTGATACACTAAAAAGAAATAATATACGCATAATTGGTATCCCAGAGGAGGAAGAGAGAGGAAAAGGTGCTGAAGGGGTACTTGAAGAAATTATAGCTGAGAACTTCCCTGAACTGGGGAAGGAAAAAGGCACTGAAATCCAAGAGGCACAGAGAACTCCCTTCAGACGTAACTTGAATCGATCTTCTGCACGACATATCATAGTGAAACTGGCAAAATATAAGAATAAAGAGAAAATTCTGAAAGCAGCAAGGGATAAACATGCCCTCACATATAAAGGGAGACCTATAAGACTCGTGACTGATCTCTCTTTTGAAACTTGGCAGGCCAGAAAGGATTGGCACGATATCTTCAGTGTGCTAAACAGAAAAAATATGCAGCCGAGAATCCTTTATCCAGCAAGTCTGTCATTTAGAATAGAAGGAGAGATAAAGGTCTTCCCAAACAAACAAACACTGAAGGAATCTGTCACCACTAAGCCAGCCCTACAAGAGATCCTAAGGGAGATCCTGTGAGACAAAGTACCAGAGACATCACTACAAGCATAAAACATACAGACATCACAATGACTCTAAACCCGTATCTTTCTATAATAACACTGAATGTAAATGGACTAAATGAGCCAACCAAAAGACATAGGGTATCAGAATGGATAAAAAAACAAGACCCATCTATTTGCTGTCTACAAGAGACTCATTTTAGATCTGAGGACACCTTTAGATTGAGAGTGAGGGGATGGAGAACTATTTATCATGCTACTGGAAGCCAAAAGAAAGCTGGAGTAGCCATACTTATATCAGACAAACTAGACTTTAAATTAAAGGCTGTAACAAGAGATGAAGAAGGGCATTATATAATAATCACAGGGTCTATCCACCAGGAAGAGCTAACTATTATAAATGTCTATGCGCCGAATACTGGAGCCCCAAAATATATAAAACAATTACTCACAAACATAAGCAACCTTATTGATAAGAATGTGGTAATTGCAGGGGACTTTAACACCCCACTTACAGAAATGGATAGATCATCTAGACACATGGTCAATAAAGAAACAAGGGCCCTGAATGATACATTGGATCAGATGGACTTGACAGATATATTTAGAACTCTGCATCCCAAAGCAACAGAATATACTTTCTTCTCGAGTGCACATGGAACATTCTCCAAGATAGATCATATACTGGGTCACAAAACAGCCCTTCATAAGTACACAAGAATTGAAATTATACCATGCATACTTTCAGACCACAATGCTATGAAGCTTGAAATCAACCACAGGAAAAAGTCTGGAAAACCTCCAAAAGCATGGAGTTTAAAGAACACCTTACTAATGAATGAGTGGGTCAACCAGGCAATTAGAGAAGAAATTAAAAAATATATGGAAACAAACAAGAATGAAAATACAACAATCCAAATGCTTTGGGACGCAGCGAAGGCAGTCCTAAGAGGAAAATACATTGCAATCCAGGCCTATCTCAAGAAACAAGAAAAATCCCAAATACAAAATCTAACAGCACACCTAAAGGAAATGAAGCAGAACAGCAAAGGCAGCCTAAACCCAGCAGAAGAAGAGAAATAATAAAGATCAGAGCAGAAATAAACAATATAGAATCTAAAAAAACGGTAGAGCAGATCAACGAAACCAAGAGTTGGTTTTTTGAAAAAATAAACAAAATTGACAAACCTCTAGCCAGGCTTCTCAAAAAGAAAAGGGAGATGACCCAAATAGATAAAATCATGAATGAAAATGGAATTATTACAACCAATTCCTCAGAGATACAAACAATTATCAGGGAATACTATGAAAAATTATATGCCAGCAAATTGGACAACCTGGAAGAAATGGACAAATTTCTAAACACCCACACTCTTCCAAAACTCAATCAGGAGGAAATAGAAAGCTTGAACAGACCCATAACCAGCGAAGAAATTGAATCGGTTATCAAAAATCTCCCAACAAATAAGAGTCCAGGACCAGATGGCTTCCCAGGGGAGTTCTACCAGACATTTAAAGCAGAGATAATACCTATCCTTCTCAAGCTATTCCAAGAAATAGAAAGGGAAGGAAAACTTCCAGACTCATTCTATGAAGCCAGTATTACTTTGATTCCTAAACCAGACAGAGACCCAGTAAAAAAAAGAGAACTACAGGCCAATATCCCTGATGAATATGGATGCAAAAATTCTTAATAAGATACTAGCAAATCGAATTCAACAGCATATAAAAAGAATTATTCACCATGATCAAGTGGGATTCATTCCTGGGATGCAGGGCTGGTTCAACATTCGCAAATCGATCAACGTGATACATCACATTAACAAAAAAAAAGAGAAGAACCATATGATCCTGTCAATCGATGCAGAAAAGGCCTTTGACAAAATCCAGCACCCTTTCTTAATAAAAACCCTTGAGAAAGTCGGGATAGAAGGAACATACTTAAAGATCATAAAAGCCATTTATGAAAAGCCCACAGCTAACATCATCCTCAATGGGGAAAAACTGAGAGCTTTTTCCCTGAGATCAGGAACATGACAGGGATGCCCACTCTCACCGCTGTTGTTTAACATAGTGCTGGAAGTTCTAGCATCAGCAATCAGACAACAAAAGGAAATCAAAGGCATCCAAATTGGCAAAGATGAAGTCAAGCTTTCGCTTTTTGCAGATGACATGATATTATACATGGAAAATCCGATAGACTCCACCAAAAGTCTGCTAGAACTGATACATGAATTCAGCAAAGTTGCAGGATACAAAATCAATGTGCAGAAATCAGTTGCATTCTTATACACTAACAATGAAGCAACAGAAAGACAAATGAAGAAACTGATCCCATTCACAATTGCACCAAGAAGCATAAAATACCTAGGAATAAATCTAACCAAAGATGTAAAAGATCTGTATGCTGAAAACTATAGAAAGCTTATGAAGGTAATTGAAGAAGATATCAAGAAATGGAAAGACATTCCCTGCTCATGGATTGGAAGAATAAATATTGTCAAAATGTCAATACTACCCAAAGCTATCTACACATTCAATGCAATCCCAATCAAAATTGCACCAGCATTCTTCTCAAAACTAGAACAAGCAATCCTAAAATTCATATGGAACCACAAAAGGCCCCAAATAGCCAAAGTAATTTTGAAGAAGAAGACCAAAGCAGGAGGCATCACAATCCCAGACTTTAGCCTCTACTACAAAGCTGTCATCATCAAGACAGCATGGTATTGGCACAAAAACAGACACATAGACCAACGGAATAGAATAGAAACCCCAGAACTAGACCCACAAACATATGGCCAACTCATCTTTGACAAAGCAGGAAAGAACATCCATTGGAAAAAAGACAGTCTCTTTAACAAATGGTGCTGGGAGAACTGGACAGCAACATGCAGAAGGTTGAAACTAGACCACTTTCTCACACCATTCACAAAAATAAACTCAAAATGGATAAAGGACCTGAATGTGAGACAGGAAACCATCAAAACCTTAGAGGAGAAAGCAGGAAAAGACCTCTCTGACCTCAGCCGTAGCAATCTCTTACTCGGCACATCCCCAAAGGCAAGGGAATTAAAAGCAAAAGTGAATTACTGGGACCTTATGAAGATAAAAAGCTTCTGCACAGCAAAGGAAACAACCAACAAAGCTAAAAGGCAACCAACGGAATGGGAAAATATATTTGCAAATGACATATTGGACAAAGGGCTAGTATCCAAAATCTATAAAGAGCTCACCAAACTCCACACCCAAAAAACAAATAACCCAGTGAAGAAATGGGCAGAAAACATGAATAGACACTTCTCTAAAGAAGACATCCGGATGGCCAACAGGCACATGAAAAGATGTTCAACGTCGCTCCTTATCAGGGAAATACAAATCAAAACCACACTCAGATATCACCTCACGCCAGTCAGAGTGGCCAAAATGAACAAATCAGGAGACTATAGATGCTGGAGAGGATGTGGAGAAACGGGAACCCTCTTGCACTGTTGGTGGGAATGCAAATTGGTGCAGCCGCTCTGGAAAGCAGTGTGGAGGTTCCTCAGAAAATTAAAAATAGACCTACCCTATGGCCCAGCAATAGCACTGCTAGGAATTTATCAAGGGATACAGGAGTACTGATGCATAGGGGCACTTGTACCCCAATGTTTATAGCAGCACTCTCAACAATAGCCAAATTATGGAAAGAGCCTAAATGTCCATCAACTGATGAATGGATAAAGAAATTGTGGTTTATATACACAATGGAATACTACGTGGCAATGAGAAAGAATGAAATATGGCCTTTTGTAGCAACGTGGATGGAACTGGAGAGTGTGATGCTAAGTGAAATAAGCCATACAGAGAAAGACAGATACCATATGGTTTCACTCTTCTGTGGATCCTGAGAAGCTTAACAGAAACCCATGGGGGAGGGGAAGGAAAAAAAAAAAAAAAAAAGAGGTTAGAGTGGGAGAGAGCCAAAATATAAGAGACTGTTAAGAACTGAGAACAAACTGAGGGTTGATGGGGGGTGGGAGGGAGTGGAGGGTGGGTGATGGGTATTGAGGAGGGCACCTTTTGGGATGAGCACTCGGTGTTGTATGGAAACCAATTTGACAATAAATTTCATATATTAAAAAAAAAAAAGAAATGTAAATGAAGTGCAAAATAAACTAGATGCAGTGACAGCAAGGATGGAGGAAGCAGAGAGGAGAATAAGTGAAATAAAGATAAAATTATGGAAAATGATGAAGCCGAGAAAAAGAGAGAGAAAAAAAAATACTACACCATGAGGGGAAAATTAGAGAACTAAGTGATTCAATGAAATCTAACAATATCTGTTTCATAGGCATTCCAGAAGAAGAAGAGAGAGAGAAAGGGGCAGAAAGTTTACTTGAACAAATGATAGCTGAGAGGTTTCTTAATCTGGGGAAGGAAGCAAACTTCCAAATGCAGAAGGCACAGAGAACTCCCTTCTGATTTAACAATAGGTCTTCACCACAGCATATCACAGTAAAACTGGCAAAATTCAAAGATAAAGAGAGAATTCTGAAAGCAGCTAGGGACAAACGGGCCTTAACAGACAAGTGTAGACACATAAGGGTAGTAGCAGACCTGTGCACTGAAACTTGGCAGGCCAGAAAGGAGTGGCAGGAAATATTCAATGTGCTGAATAGGAAGAATATGCAGCCAAGAATCCTTTATCCAGCAAGGCTGTCATTCAGAATAGAAGGAAAGATAAAGCCTTTCCCAGACAAAGTAAAACTGAAGGAGTTCATGACCACTAAACCAGCACTGCAGGAGATCCCCAGGGGGACTCTGTGAGTGAAATGTTGCAAGGGCCACCAAGTACCAGAGACACTACTAACTACAAGCATGAAACCTACAGATAACACAATAACACTAAATCCATATCTTTCAATAATAACTCTGAATGTAAATGGACTAAATGCTCCAATCAAAAGACATAGGGTATCGGAATGGATAAAAAAAAACACAAGATCCATCTATATGCTGTCTACAAGAGACTCAATTTAGGCCTGAGGACACCTTCATATTGAAAGTGTGGGGATAGAAAACCATCTATCGTGCTAGTGAAAGTCAAAAGAAAGCTGGAGTACCCATACTTCGACAAAATAGACTTAAAAGCTGTAACAAGAGATGAAGAAGGGCATTATATCATAATTACTGGGTCTATCCATCAAGAAGGGCTAACAATTATAAGTATTTATGCCTCCAACTTGAAAGAACCCAAATATATAAATCAATTAATCACAAAAATAAGCAACCTTATTGATAAGAATACAGTAATTGCAGGGACACTCCTTACAGCAATGGAAAGATCATATAGGCAGAAAAACAATAAAGAAACAATGGCCTTGAATTATACACTGGATCAGATGGACTTGACAGATATATTCAGAACTTTTCATTCAAAAGCAGCAGAATACACATTCTTCTCGAGTGCACATGGAATAGTCTCCAAGATAGATCACATACTGGGTCACAACACAACCCTTAATAAATTTGATGAATTGAGATCATACCATGCATATTTTCAGATCACAATGCTATGAAACTTTAAATCAACCACAAGAAAAAATTTGGAAAGCCTCCAAATGCATGGAGGTTAAAGAACATCCTACTAAAGAATGAATGGGTCAACCAGAAAATTAAAGAAAAAAATAAGAAATATATGGAAGTATATGAAAGTGAAAACATGACAGTCCAAATGCTTTGGGATGCAGCAAAGGTAGTCCTAAGAGGAAAATACATTGCAATCCACACCTATCTCAAGAAACAAAGAAAAATCTCAAATGCAAAACCTAACTGCACACCTAAAGAAACTAGAAGCAGAACAGCAAAGAAACCCCGAAGCCAAAATAAGAGAAATAATAAACACCAGAGCAGAAATAAACAATATAGAATCCAAAACAACAGGCGAATAGATCAATGAATCTAACAGCTGGGTTTTTTTTTTTCAAAAATAAACAAAATCAATAACTCCCTAGCCAGACTTCTCAAGAAGAAAAGAGAGAGAACCGAAATAGATAAAACCATGAATGGAAAAAGAGATCACAACCAACACCACAGAAATATAAATACTTATTAGAGAATACTATGAAAAATTATGTGTAAACAAACTGGACAACCTGGAAGAAATGGACAAACTCCTAGACACCCACACATGACAAAAACTCAAATGGGAAGAAATAGAAAATTTGAGCAGACCCATAACCAGCGAAGAAATCGAATCAGTTATCAAAAATCTCCCAACAAATTAGAGTCCTGGGCCAGGGCTTCCCCAGGGAATTCTACCAGACATTTAAAGGAGAGTTAATACCCATCCTTCTCCAGCTATTCCAAAAAACAGAAATGGAAGGAAAGCTTCACGACCCGTTCTATGAAGCCAGCATTACCTCGATTCCCCAACCAGACAGATACCCCACTAAAAAGGAGAACTACAGGCTAATATCCCTGATGAACATAGATACAAAAATTCTCAACACCATAATAGCAAATTGAATTCAACAGTATATTAAAAGAATTACTCACCATGATTAAGAGTTGGATTCATTCCTGGGCTGCAGGGCTGGTTCAACATTCACAAATAAATCAATGTGATACATCACATTAATAAAATAAAGGATAAAAACCATATGATCCTGTCAATAGATGCAGAAAAAGCATTGACAAAATACAGCATCCTTTCTTAATAAAAAGTCTCAAGCAAGTTGGGATAGAAGGAGCATATCTTAACATCATAAAAGCCATATATGAAAAGCCCACAGCTAATATCATCCTCAATAGGGAACAACTGAGAACTTTCCCCGTGAGATCAGGAACACAACAGGGATGTCCACTTTCACCGCTGTTGTTTAACATAGTGTTGGAAATCCTAGCCTCAGCAATCAGACAACAAAATGAAATAAAAGGCATCCAAATTGGCAAAGAAGAAGTCAAACTTCTACTTTTCAAAGATGACATGATACGCTACGTGGAAAACCCTAAAGACTCCAACAAAAAGCTGCTAGAACTGATACAACAATTCAGCAAAGTCGCAGGATTGAAAATCAGTGTACAGAAATCGGTTGCATTTCTAGTCACCAATAATGAAGCAACAGAGAAATCAAGAAATCAATCCCATTTACAATTACAACCAGAACCATAAAATACCTATGAATAAACCTAACCAAAGATGTAAAATATCTGTATGCTGAGAACTATGGAAAACTTATGAAAGAAATTGAGGAAGAAACAAAGAAATGGAAAAATATTCCGTGCTCATGGATTGGAAGAAAAAATATCGTTGAAATGTCAATACTACCCAAAGCAATCTACCCATTCAATGCAATCCCAATCAACATTGCACCAGCATTCTTCTCAGAGCTAGAACAAAGAATCCTAAAATTTGTATGAAACCACAAAAGACCCCAAATAGCCAAAGTAATGTTGAAAAAGAAAACCAAAGTGGGAGGCATCACAATCCTGGACTTTAGCCTCTACTACAAAGCTGTAATCATCAAGACATTATAGTATTGGCACAAAAACAGACAATTAGACCAACAGAATAGAAGAGAGAACACCGAATCAGACCTACGAATGTATGGCCAACTAATCTTTGACAAAGAAGGAAAGAGTATCCAATGGAAAAAAAGATAGTCTCTTCAGCAAATGGTGCTGGGAGAACTGGACAGCAACATGCAGAAGAATGAAACTGGCCCACTTTTTACACCATACACAAAAATAAGCTTAAAATGAATGAAAGGCTAAATGTGAGACAGGAAACCAACAAAACCCTAGAGGAGAAAACAGGCAACCTCTTTGACCTCGGCCGCAGCAATTTCTTGCTCAACGTGTCTCCAAACGCAAGGGAAATAAAGGCAAAAATGAACTATTGGGACCTCATCAAGATAAAAATCTTCTGCACCACAAAGGAAACCATCAACACAACTAAAAGGTAACCGACAGAGTCAGAGAAGATATTTGCAAATGACATATTGGATACAGGTTTAGTCTCCAAAATCTATAAAGAACTTACTAAACTCAACACCCAAAAAACAAATAATCCAGTGAAGAAATGGGCAGAAGACATGAATCGACACTTCTCTAAAGAAGACATGCAGATGGCCAACAGACGCATGAAAACATGCTCAACGTCATTCATCAGCAGGGAAATACAAATCAAAACCACACTGAGATACCACCTCACCCCAGTCAGAGTGGCTGAAATTAACAACTCAGGAAACAACAGATGTTGGCAAGGATGTGGAGAAACAGGAATCATCCTACACTGTTGGTGGAAATGCAAACTGTGGAGCTACTCTGGAAGTGTGGAGGTTCCTCAAAAAACTAAAAACAGAATTACCCTACAACCCAGCAATAGCACTACTAGGAATTTATCCAAAGGATACACAGTGCTGATTCATAGAGGTACATGTACCCCATTGTTTATAGCAGTGCTTTCAATAATAGCCAAATTATGGAAAAAGCCCAAATGTCCATCAATGATGAATGGATAAAGATGTGGTTTATGTATACAATGGAATACTACTTGGCAATGAGAAAGAATGAAATCCTGCCATTTGCAACCATGTGGATGGAACTGGAGGGTATCATGTTAAGTGAAATAAGTCAGTCAGAGAAAGGTATCATGTTTTCACTCATATATGGAACCTGAGAAACTTAACAGAAGATCATGGGGGAGGGGAAAGGGAAAAATAGTTTCAAACAGAGAGGAAGGCAAAGCATGAGACTCTTAAACTACAGAGAACAAACTGAGGATTGATGGGGGGACAGGGGAGAGGAGAAAATGGGTGATGTGCATTGAGGAGGGCGTTTGCTGAGATGAGCACTGGGTGTTGTATATAAGCGATGAATCATGGGAATCTACCCACGAAGCCAAGAGCACACTGCATACACTGTATGTTAGCTAACTTGACAATAATTTATATTAAAAAAATCTTTTTTTTACATTTTTTATTCTATTTAAATGTTTGTTTATTCTTGAGAGAGAGAGAGAAAGAGCATGCACACGCAAGTGGGAGAGGGGCAGAGAGAGAGGGAGACACAGAATCCAAATCAGGCTCCAGGCTCTGACCTGTCAGCACAGTCCCAACATGGGGCTCAATCTCACAAACCAAGAGAACATGACCTGAGCAAAAGGTAGATGCTTAACCAACTTGGCCACCCAGATGCCCCTAAGTGTATCTTTTTAAAGGTAATTTTTATGTTCTCACTTTGTGAATCTGAATATGTCTGTAGATCATGTGATATCAGGCACTATAAAATTAAATAGTAATTTCCTGAATTAAGATTGACTGGTTGGCTATATTACCAATAAATATTATTTTGATGTACTTGAGAAAAATGAGAATCTTCAGGAAAGAGAATTAAATTTGTCTCTGATCAAAGACAATAACTCATTTCATAGAGCCAATACAAGGACAAACCATTACAGAGGTAAGGATATAAAGTCTAGGTTAAAGAGAAAGAATTAAATATTGCCAGAATTAGAACTCGAAGCTCATATTGGACTAGGACTGTGGCTTTTATTGAAGTTCTTTCTCGCTCCAGTAGAAAAGATTCAGGAGAACATCTGTTGACTCTACTTCCATGACATGGGTCATGTACCTATCCTTGAAACCATCACTGTGCTTCAATGGATGGGGCCTTTTGAATGGGAAGCCCAGCATATGCTCAGCTCTGTGACGCTTACATGGGTAGTCTTGGGTTTCCTCACGTCATACTAGCAAAAAGTAATATCCTTTCATTATAGAATATGACCTCAATATTGCTGCTTTCAAAAAAGTCAAGTAAAATAAACAACCGATACCCTCTCTAGATGTCAGTCCATATACAACACAATAGAACAAAACAACTGAGGTACCTGACCAACATACTCAAAAACTATGGAACCAAGAGTGAGACAATTCATACCAGCTACATATATCACAGAATCCAATTTAAGCTTTTGCCATTCAACAGGTGTGTCCAATTAGGTTGCACTGCCATTGACTAATATGTCTGGCTGGTTCCACTGCTTTTACAATGAATGCTAAACACAACTTAGGTGCCCTGAAATTTTCATTCACAAACACCACACTTTGTGGCACCGTTTTTAATGACCATAGCTTTAAAAAAAGAGAACACTGTAATTCTGGCGGACACAAACCTTATTAAATAAGCTATACTTGGAAAGATCTTATTAATTCATGAGTACAATTCAGTAAGTGGGAAATTTGAAATTTAAAGCATGCATTCATTTGCAGCAGACTTATATATTTCCATCTTTTATTTTTGGTGAACATTTGACTCTCATGGAAACATCTGAGTTACTGATCAGTTAAGGGAAATGTCTCACTGTTATAGCTCTGTGTATGTGGGAGTATTTTACATTCCCCTTCATCTTTGCACAGCATGTGGCACAATGCACTGTGCATAACAGTTTCTAGATAATGATAATTTTCTGAAGCTCAGTATAAAATAAGAGAAAAACATATCAAAAAAGGTACTAAACATATTAAAAGTTAGTTACAAGTAGATACCACTAGGTAATATACATCTTAAAGAGAAATAAGAGCAATCTATCCCCTACTTTATATACATTGTTATGTTGTTGCCACTTATTAAGCACTTACTATGTGCCAGGCACTACACTGCATTTTTAAGATACATTACCACTCTTAATTCTCACAGCTACCCATTTTACCAATGAGATAACTGAGGCTCAGAGAGTAAAATCCAATTGCCCTTTGCTACATGTCCCTCGAAATCTTAAGGCTGAGTTTCAAATCCACACCTGTGACATTTTAAAGATACAGTACTGCCTCTCTTGTCATTTTGTTCACTTTTACTCAAGTTTAACAATTGTGAATATTTTTGCAACCAAACAGTTTAACCTGTAGCTCTACATATACATATATACATATGTATATACTATGTATACTATATATACATTGCATACATATCTATAAAGAAGTGGGCTTAGGGGTGCCTGGGTGGCTCAGTCGGGTAAGTGTCCGACTTCAACTCAGGTCATGATCTTGCAGTTTGTGAGTTCAAGCCCCACGTCAGGCTCTGTGCTGACAGCATGGGGATGGCTTGGGATTCTCTGTCTTCTTCTTTGTGCTCCTCCCTTTCTCTCTCTCTCAAAATAAATAAACATTAAAAAAAAACAAACAAGTGGGCTTTATTTCCTTAGATCTGAACCACCAAAAACACAACACCCAAATACTACTATTTGTGCACTCACAACATAGATGGAAATTAATGTGTTCTTCATATCCCTTTGAGAAAAGAGATGCTATTTACATCTGAAGTAATTTTAATTACTACAGTTATATATATATATTATATGATAGATATGTGAATTACATGGTTTAAACCTTTGTTACACAAATAAAGCAAAGAAAGTGGAATTATTTTTTTTTCTCTGCTTATCTTGCATTTTCTCTCATGCCTATTGTCAACCCAATTCAATACATATGCTATTAAATGATATTAATAATACTTATCTATTTAACAATAATGCTACGTTTATATTAATGACTACACAACTATAATTATATAACATTTATGGCAATGATTATATATTGGTAATAATTACTGATATTCTTGCAGAGTGATCACTGCATGCTACCATATATTAATATTTGCAAAAACATTTGCTTTTGGAACCAGGACAATACCTTTAAAGCTGTAAGAGAACAGACAGCTACCTTTTATATTTCACAAATAGTCCCACCATTTAGCATATGCCAGGCACTCAAAGACCTGTAAATTTGTAAATAATCCTTGAATGTAAGAATTTCCACAAAAGCTATAACAATGCATTTGTTAAAAATGCATCTCAGTACTTGGGGTGCCTGGGTGGCTCAGTTGGTTAAGTGTCCCACTTTGGCTCAGGTCATGATCTCACGGTTTGTGAGTTTGAGCCATGCGTCGGGCTCTGTGCTGACGGCTCAGAACCTGGAGCCAGCTTTGGATTTTGCGTCTCCTCCTCTCTCTGCCTCTCCCATGTTCATGCTCTGTCTCTCTCTGTCTCTCAATAATAAATAAACATTAAAAAAATTAAAAATGCATCTCAGTACTTTAGCTTGTGATTCTACAGTTTAAAATCACCATTTTCTTTTAAGTATAAGAATATTTGATATAAAAATTGATACTGTCCTTATGTAGGTAGTGTCGATTCAGTTTTTTCATTTGTTAACAGCATTGCATTACAAGACAAAGGCAATCTTGTTCGTTTTACATACCTAGAGCAGTGGGAATCAGGCATGAGATACAGAAACAGAAGTCTAAGAATAAGTTAATTTAAGTTAACTTATATAACGTTTCACTAACAAATCCTAAGTTCTTTACCCCTGGTAATGCTGAGAGAATCCACTGAATAAACAATTTTCTAAAACTACCTGGACAGGAAGGGGCATGGCCTTTGTGGTTCTAACGTAACAAGTTCCCAGTGGAAGTCACAGAGCAGCAAAGAGTAGAGAGAAAAGCAATAAAGGGCAGACTTCACTTCCTCTTTTGTTTTCTTCTTACTGTTTTGTGACATGAATAAAGTCTCTGATTATTGTGAACTTCAAATGTCCTATTTACACAATGAGCATGATAATACTTGCCTTGTCTATTTCCTAGGATTATTGCAGATCTCAACTGAGATATGAGACTACTTCAAATCTTGTAAACAATGCCAGCACTGAGCCTTGGACCAAATACTAATGAAGCAAGGAAACAACCATCTCAATATCATCAGAGTATCTCCCATGAATGGACACTCTAGATAACGGAGCTTAAGCCTTGGAAGGAAATGTGTCTCTAAAACGAACTACTGTGGGCTGGTCCACGTGTTTTTGCTTTTCTGGCATACTGAACCTACCTTAATTTCTCAACAACAAAAATCAAAAGCATAACCATCAGTAATTGTTAGACTGGAACACGGGAACTTTGATTTGGCTTTCTGGATATCAGGACTTCACATGGCTGGTGTGCCACCTCAAGCTGGCCTCTGGCAGCCCCCCTTTCCCAATTTGCTTCTTTTACTCAGCTGTTGTTTAAGAAATCAGATAACCTGGCAATTTGGAGTCTTGTGTAACCAATAAATTTTAAGAAAGTGTCTGAAGGCCTTTCTGTAAAGTCAAAACAAAGATTTCATGCTGAGGGGTTTCCTGAGTTCCATATGCAGCAATCTTTAGAAAAAGCCAGAATTCTAACCTGGAATAAACATTGCTGACAGATTAATATCAGTAATTCTGAGTTTTCCTTCTGTGTTTCCCTGACCTTCTGGCTTTCTCATATACAAGAACATTCGTAACATTCCAAACCACATGTTTAGTTATAGGTGTTAGAAAACATGGTGCCTCTGACATGTTTATTTTAAAAGAAAAAAAAAACAATGATCATGGGTTGAAGTGTGAAGGCTTCTGCCTCTCTTTCAAATGTTATCATAGCAGGGGAATTGGAAATATGTACCTAAAAGCCCTTTTGACCTGGTTTATAGTATTGTGAAGAACAACTAGAAAGCTGGTGATTCCTATTGATTCCATAATACAATGAGCAACCATAAGAAATGGACTGACAGCTCCTGAAGTTTAGTCAACAATGGTTGGAAAATTATACCTGAACTCTCTTATTCATCTTCACTTTTCATAAATATAAATTAATCATAGGTTTTAATTAAATAACAAAACAAAGCCAAATACAAATGCAAAAGCAACACTTTTCTGAGAAGTAATTTGAAAAGGAGCCCATGTTAACACTTTCAAATCTCTCTTGAAGAAATGAGAATGTTGTCCAACCTACTTGAGTTTTCTATCAACAGTGAAATTCGCAAAGGTCACCCCCGACAAAGTAACACAATATTTTTCTCACAGTCCTTGTTACAGTAGCAGTCAAGCAGCATATTCATTTTCAATTTAATTATGTTTGTAAATAGTGGGAGAGGCAGGCAAGAAGCCTGAGCTGACCGCCCGCGGAGCCTCTGTGGGTGTCTGAGCCACTGCGGCAATCACCCTTGTAGGTTTCATTATTTTTCAGTGGATTTTTATTGGCTGGGGATAATATCTTATTAAAATTCTGTTAGTTATAAAAGTTGTTTAAGGAAACCCATTCCTTTGCCATAATGTCTTCCCACCTGATTATCAGTTCATTTATGCCTTCCCAGCTAACATTTATTCTTAAGACAGTGTAATTTTTGTGTAACCTTGATTGTTATCTAATTTATTTCCCAAGTGACAATTAATCCCTGATATATTGCCCCTAGCGCAAAACCCCCATTGCTTACTGAAGCATTCAGCTACAGTCACCTTGTATCTATACGAGAATCCATTGACAAAGCAGTTTGAAAATTAGCTTTGGTTTAAAAATGCTGCAGCAACACCATTGGTTTTTCTAATGTATACCACGGAGGCAACATCAGCTGTATAACTGATTATTCTTTATAAGGCAATGTGACAGATAATAGTGAAAATATAGAAAGAAATAATATGCATAAATAACTATTATACAAAGTAATGATCAAAAATAATGTAAGAGAATTACTCTTTCTTTTTTAAATGTTTATTTTTTGAGAGATAGAGAAAGAGAGAGAGAGTGCACACGCAAGGGGGTAAGAGGCAGAGAGAGAGAGAGAGAGAGAGAGAATGAGAGAGAGACAGAGAGAGAGACAGAGAGAGAGAGAGAGAGAATCCCAAGCAGGCTCTACACTGTCAGTGCAGAGCCCGACTAAGGACTCTACTCACAAACTGTGAGATCATGACCTGAGCCGAAATCAAGAGTCTGATGCCTAACCAACTGAGCCATCCTGGTGCCCCTAGGAGAGTTATTCTTAAATTTCAGACAAGAGAGAGATGCCCAGAGGAAAAGTCAGGTAAGACTTGCTAGAGGCAGTAGAATAAGATTGGGAACTTGAAGCAAACATATGGTTCAAATATATGAAGATATAAAGCTGGGAAGAGGAAACAAAAGCAGCAAAACAGGTAAGTGTGATGCATCTAAAAGGATAATTACAATTGAGCTTCTTTAAGATATTAAAATGTAAAAAAGTGGAAAATAAATGGGATCTTTGGGCTAAGAATAAATTAGAAGAATACATTTGTAAACGTCTTGACTACCAGGGTGATAAATTTCAGCTTTACAATTGTGACAACTGCCAGAATCAGAGTTCTGTATGCCTAGGACTACAATGAAATGTAACACTGTGAGGTTTTTTTTTTTTTTTTGATGTTATTTGTGGAGGTTTTACTCCCATCTTTTCAGCTGTGTCTTCTAAGAATTTTCAGAATGCAACTTTACTAATTTATCTTTAAGGAGGAATATACGATGTTCTTTTTTAAGTCATCGCAAGCTGTGCTTCCCCTGTAGGGCTTAAAACATATGTAGAAATACAATATATGACAAAGTAGCACAACAGGCTAAAAGGAATAGAGAAATGAAGTTAAATAGTAGAAAGTATCTTGAATTGTTTGCGAAGCAGTAAATGTGCTATTTTAAAATAGACTATAATAAATCAAGAATGTGTGTTGCTATCAAGTATAACTATGAAAATAATAATAAAATCAGTAACCAAGAAGCCAATTAAGAAAAACAAAATGAATTCTAAAACTACTCAATTCAACAGAAGTCAGGAAATGAGTAAAGAATGAAAGAAGAGATGGAACAAATAGAAAATAAAGAGCAAGATGCCAGACATAAACCTAAACACAAAAATTTCTTTAAATGTCAGTGAACCAAATACTTAACTCAAAAAACAAAGATGGTCACACTGGTTTAAAAAAATATATATGTTGCTTATATTCTAGCAGATGAGCATTACATATAAGATCACAAAGAGCATGAAAGTAAATGATGAAGAAAGATATACTATGTAAACATTAAATAAAAGAGAGTTGCTGTATCAACACTGAAGTAGAATTTAAGAAAAGAATATTGCAAGAGATCAACTGGCTTATATTTTTTTGTGACAAAAGACACAATTCAACACATAGCAATTTTAAATGTGTATGTAACAAATAATTTAACTATATAACACAGAAAGCAAACATTGATGAAAGTAAATGGAAGAACAAATATAAAATCATAGTTGAAAACTTTAACAGACAAAAATCAGTATAGAGAGATGATCTATGAGATGCATAATTTGCCAACTTTGCTTAATTTGCCACATTTTTTAATGTTTATTTATTTTTGAGAGAGCACATTAGGGGAGATGCAGACAGGGGGCAGAGGACAGAAGCAGGCTCTCTGTGTTGACAGCAGCAAGCCCGATGTGGGGCTTGAACTCATGAACTACAGGATCATGACCTGAGCTGAAGTTGGATGCTCAACTGACTGAGCCACCCAGGCACCCTAATTTGCCACATTTTGAACTGTGCAAATGAGTGCAAAATAGACATTATTTTAAGTGCACATTTGAACATTTGCTAAAGTAAATTCTGCACTATACAGTTAAATCTCAAAAACATAGACTTACTAAAACCATAGAGAACATGGTCTCTGAACATAAAATAATTAAACTTGACGTCAATAATGCAAAGGTAATTAGAAAATGGCCAATGTTAAATAATTTATAAACTTTTAAGAAAAACAAAGATTAGAAAATTTTCAACCAGAACTTTACAAAAGAGGATATCCAAAAAACTAATATGCACACCTGTTATCAGGGAAATGCTAATTAAAACCATAGCTTGATATGACCACATGCCTCAAGAAGAGCTGAAACTCACAGGCAGCCCTTCCATAGAAACAATGACATAATCACAGACTTGATCTTCATGTTAGGGGTTGCGGGGGGGGGGGGGGGTGCCCACATGTGTGTGCCCTTAGTAATACAGCCTCAATTGGTCCTTAGGATTTGTGTGCTCTAAAGCCAAAGTATCACCTGCAGTTCAACCCCATGTCATTGGCGCTCAGCAAGTTAACATCATGATAGTGGATGGCTACAGAATTGTATCAGATTCACTGATCTTCACAGCACGTTCTTTTATTATTGAACCATGATTTAATTACACTTCATGGAAACTGATACAACAGTTTAGTCACAAAATCAATCTTTAAGTTGTCCATATAGATGTCCATATAGAATAACAAAATCTAACTATATATCTGAAGTGAAAAAGCCAATCAAACAAGTGCAACCATCTCTCTCCTATAGCTTCTGCAACAATGTTTAACTCATTACACCATGGTCTTGCTACCAAAAGGGACGTAAAATTGACCCAAGAGAAATTATTTTGACAAACATGTTGCTCAGCTGGAGTACAACTTTATAAACATGAATTTGGACAGTTACTTTCACTTAGATGCTGCTTTGGCCACCCTCACACAGCCACAGAGACTGACTATGATGACAAAGTGACAATCTTCCGAAGTCTTGTAGAACTCACAGATCCAGATAGCACAGTGCCTGGCTCATTCAGAAAGGGGGGATGACAACTTTTGCTTGACTGAGTGTGGATATATGCAACTCAATTCTGACACTATCTACTCAGACAAAGCATCAGATTCCAAGGATAAGGGTTCAGTCCTACAAAACTTCCCCATTCACCCCACTTCAGATGCCAGTCACAAGCCCAGGCTGTTATTTGTGCTTCTGACCTAAACAGCTACAAACTACAGGTTCCAATGGCCCCTTCCAACTCAGGGTGCCCACATCAGGTCCAGCTTGTTTTCTTACTTTTGAAAGACTGGCTATAAACCAAAGGTCCCCAAGACCCTTTCCTCAGGTTTGATTAATTTGCTAGAGTGGCTCACAGAACTTAGTAAACCCCTAGATTATGTTTCTTATAAGGAAATAACTCAGGAACAGCCAAACAGTGAGATGCATAGGGCAAGTCAAGGGAAAGGGCTCAGAGTTTCCATGGCCTCTCCAGTGCACCACTCACCCCAATCGCCACATGCTCCTCAACCTGGGGGAGGTCCTCTGGGGGTTTTATGAAGGTGTCAACCTAGTCATGATTGATGAAGTCACTGACCATTGATGATTGGTTCAACTGCCAGGCCTCTCCTCGTTCCAGAGGTACTCAAAGTTCCAACCCTCTAATCACATGGTTGGTTCACCTGTGGCAGGTTGGCAACCTGCTCCTAAACTTAGGTGGAGTTAAAAAGTCACCTAATTAACATAGCAAGAGACACCTTTGTTGCTCTCATCCCTTAGGAAAACCCAAGCGTGTTAGCAGCTCTGTGCCAGCAACTGGACAAAATCCAAATACACATCTCTTAGTCTAAATCACACTAGCCCCATGTAATATCCATAATACCCTGAGACAGAAGGTAGCACGATGAACTTCCTCCAAGGTTGGATAAGCCTCCCCCTGTTTGAGCTACAAATGGTCTCTTCAAATTCTTCACAGAATAGAATTCAAATTCCATTCTACATTTTAGAAAATGCTACAATCTGACAACAAATTAAGCCTTTGGAAAGAATCATATTTAATGAACTTCTAAAGAATAGGAGGTGAAGCTGGAGAGACAATTCTGGATGTCCTGGAGTTTTCTTTCCTTCCTTTTTCAGGAAGTTAGCAAGTTGCAGGCTCTGCTTATCTGAGTTAGCTAGCTGGAAAAACAGGCTGATACCAGCTTCAGGGCTTCAGCCTCTCCTTTCTGAGATGTTTCATTGACTAGGGAGCTCTTTTATAACATAGTTACTAGATGTTGCCTGCCACCCTTTTTCTCTCTGTGGTGCTCTAAGTCAACTGTACCAAGCTTACCTTTTTTTTATGTTTCAAGTTTTTATTTAAATTCTAGTTAGTTAACGTATAGTGCAATATTGGTTTCAGGAGTAGAATTCAGTGATTCATCACTTACATACAACACCCAGTACTCACCCCAACAAGTGCCCTCCTTAATGCCCATCACCTCCTTCCCCAACCTCCACCCACCTCCTCTCTAGCAACCCTCATTTTGTTCTCTATAGTTAAGAGTCTCTCATGGTTTGCCTCCCCGTCTTTTTGTTTATTATTACTATTTCCTTCCCTTATGTTCATCTGTATTATTTCTTAAATTCCACATATGAAGGAAATTGTATGATATTTGTCTTTCTCAGACTGACTTATTTTGCTTAGCATAATACTCTCCAGTTCCAATCATGTTGTTGCAAATGTCAAGGTTTCATTCTTTGTGAGTGGTGAGTAATATTCTAGTGTGTGTGTGTGTGTGTGTGTGTGTGTGTGTGTGCATGCATGTGTGTGTATTTCACATCTTCTTTACTCATTTATTGGTCGATGGAGTTTTGGGCCCTTTCTATAATTTGGCTATTTCAGTTGTACCAATCTAAGCATGGTAGTCTGTGGGAAGACAGCCCAGGGGATGATGTGCTCTATGCTTGAAATTTTCCCTCAATAATGTTTATTTTATATTCATATCATATTGTGCTAGTGGTGGATATTCTTGTACTTAAAGGAAATATTAACCAGAAGTTCACCTCTTCTTTAAGTTGCTGAAAGAATGAAAAAGCGGGAATTCTGCATGCCTAAATTATTTGAACAATTACCAAAACTACCTATGACCTCCTGATTACTAAACCTCACAAAATACTTTCCAGTTGTATCTTCATTAGCATCTCTATAGACTCTAAGATCATCTATCAATTCTCCCATTCAAAAAACTCACTTTTATGTTTGCTTCAAACTTTCTTTTGACATTTTGACATTTTTCCATTTTTCTACTTACCTATTTTAAGTCTCCTCGCCTAGATTTTTCTCCTTCTGTTCACTCTTTGTACGCTGGCATAATGCAGCTAACTGTGCATCATCTCATTATAAATACCCTCGATGCTGCTCCTTGCTTTTTTTCACCCAACAATATAGCCTTTTGATGATTACATTTCCATGTATCTGTATCTGCAATATTAGTTTCACCCCTAAAGAGCATGGATATTTCATTATTTAAATAGCCATAAGTATAGCATTCAAAGCACTTTTTAAATAATGTTTTGCTATTTCAAAGAGCCCTAAATCTCCTGAGCACTCTTGAATATATGGGGCAGATCATTCCCTGGAAGTAGAATCAACTGGTTTAAGGGGATAAGGATTTTCCATCTTTGTGGATATTGCCACACTGTCTTGCAAAGAAATGAGGTCAGGAGTCCCTTACACCAGTCTCCTAGGTTATCTCTCTGCGTCCAGTACTGGTTCCTCTAATCCAATATTCACAATGCTGCAGGGTGACTATTTAACGTGTACATCTGACCATGCCATCTTTCAGTTTCTCGTGGATTTTAGATTGTCTACTACTCACCAAAGCAAGAAAGGGCCTACGTGGAAGGACTCCCACCTCCTTTCCAATCTCACTTCCTGCCAGCTTGCTTTTGCACTTGCTTCTTTTTCTGCCTGATACGTCCTGTTCCAGTCCCTCAGCACTCCCTCTTCACCAACTTTTACCTTTTCCAATCCTTCAATATTCATGTGTGCGTTTTCAGCATCTGAACAATTCTCAGAACATAAAAAACAGTCTAATATTTTTGAATGAATGAATGAATGAGTCAGGATTACATCCCACCCACAAATTATTATAGCATCTTGGTGTGCACATCTCTTTCAATGCACTGATAACTTTTCATTTTAATCAGCCTGTCTTCCATACTAGTTTTATGGTGATGAAGACTGTACCTAGCACGAAATCAAGTGTCAGGTGAATAAATAAATGATAGAATGAGGTCCATTTCTTCTTCATTTACAGAAGAAAACTTCTGAGGCCCATGGATGTAATGTGTCTTTCCCAGTGACATATACCTAATCTAAGTGGCAGAACCAGGCCTAGATGTCATATATACTAATTTTTATTTTAGAACTCTTTCTAGTAAGTATGCTGTAACTTTAAATAATTGCATTTTGCTTTCTGTTTCACAGTGTTTTATTTCAAATAGGATTTGGACTAAACTTTGGAGGGTGTTTTCTCCCCCCTCCAGTTATAGCTCTGCTCTTTAATAAATAGCAAAGCCAGTGCCTGCACTAAGTTCATTTAGCTTCAGTTACCTTGGCTATAATATCTCTGCTTCACCTGCCTGACTGCTTTATCATGAAGGTTAAAAGAAACTGCAGGGGTGTGTCCTGAATGTGGGGAGCATTATACAAGTAATTTGTGGTGAACATTGCCTTACATAATCATATTCGCTAATTCCTTCATGCAAGAATGTTTGTGATCACACAAGCAAGCATCTGGGCTCTGCTGATTCCAGAGATAAAAATCACTGCTACTATAATCATATTACATGTGTGCCTACAGGAATTTCCATAAAGAACCTGTGACAAAGAAACAGGGGTTTGGGCTAATATATATTTTCATCAAGTTCAAATCAAAGAGCTGCACAATGCTGATCATGTCTACATTTCTCAATGGTTGAGATATGTAAGTTCATCATAGAGCTTGGGGAGGTTTGTCACAATTTATCCAATACCAGTAAACAGTATACCCATAGTGTTCACAGAAGAGAGTCTTCATCAAAAATTGCTAAATTATCAACTATTTGACAACTATTTGACAGGTGGGAAAACATGCTTTAAAATAAACCTGAAATAGAAGTTGAATGTGGAATCTAAAAACAAAAACAAAACAAACTCTTAGAAACAGAGAACAGATGGGTGGTTGCCAATAACAGGAGTTGGGGAGGGGGCTGGGGGGGGAAGTAGCTGAAGAAGGTCAGAAGGTATAAACTTCTAGTTACAAGATGGAGATGTCCTGGGGATGTAACGCATAGCATGGTGACTATAGTTAACAATGCTGTATTGCAGATTTGAAAGTTGCTAAGAGGGTAGATTTTAAAAGTTCTTCCCTCAAAAGTTTGATGGATGTGTTAACTAATATTGTGGCAGTCATTTCACATTATTAACCCATATAAAGTCATTACATTGTACAGTTTAAACTTACACAATGTTATATATCAATTATATCTCAATAAAGCTGGGAAAATACTCTATGAGAGTTGAAAGACAAGTACTGTAATGTAATGTATCAAGGTTTGATTCCGGTCCCTATTTTAATCAAATCAAACTCCTTTCCAAGACCCACAAGGCTTGGTTGCACAGTCGTTAGCTCACTAGACTCCATCTTTGCTTTGAGGAGATCTGACGTCTCCCTAAAAGTCAAATGGTCACAAATCAAATGTCAACTAGCAATGTATTTCCTTATTACCTTAGCTTAAGTAGCCTTGTCCCAGTGACTTTCTCTGTTATACATATTTGCCTCTAGTATTTCTAGCACAAGGTCCACTATAGCTAGTGTTGATCTGATACATGTACCTGGTAATATGTGGCTGTGCTATCCCTACCTCATCCCACCCCTACCCAGATACTGTCCAAGGAAAATGGAACCTATATCCTCGGTGCCTGAGAGGCAGTCAGTAAATATTTGTACTATGACTGAATTAGTCAGTAATCAAATGAAAGTTCAGAACACAGTTACCATATGGTAATGGGATTGGAAAAAATTGTCAGAACATGCTGATGTGCTGTTATTGTAGATGGGTTTTTTTTAACTCATATATTTTGCACCTCAGAGATTAAGAAAAAGAGGTACCTACCCAAAAAGAGCATTTCTCAATTGCTCAATTATAATAGACTATTTTTATCCTTCTTTCCAAGTTGAAGAAATATTTAGTACCATGTACAATGTTTATTACTAAACACACATGCATGTATATTTATGTGTGCATGAAGTGATGAGTTACAAAGACAGTGTAATATGTGGGATGTTCCACATAAATATCACATATGCTTTTATTCTGTTCAGAATCATGGAATATCTATTGACACACACACACACACACACACACACACACACACACAAATATATATTTAAGGAAATAATGTCAGCACTGCAGGCCAGCTAATAGGTTAAAAACTAACAAAAAGTTAAAAACTTAAAGTAGGAAAAGGAGAAGAATAAGAGAAAGAAGAACATAAAAGGAAACAGGAAGATAAAGAGAAGGGGGAAAGGACCAATGTGGATCAGGAAGAGAGAAACAGGAGAGGGTGGAGAGCAGAAGGAAAAGGAAAATCAGGAAAAGAAGTGCTAGTGGTATAGCAGTGGTGAGACCGTGGAGCTGGCTCAACAAGGTGGTAACACATACTCCAAGGCTTCCGTTAGTACAAACATAAAGTACTGCTAAAAGAACATTTGCAAGATTATTTTAATAAACGAGCCTATATTCATATTGTTTCAAAAACATTATATTTGTCTTAAAATTTAAATCTGTTGGTAAAAAAATAATACTCAGATAATACAATAAATATTTGGAGGGAAATCTTAGATGTTGTATCTCATATTATATACCACAATTATATCTATAAAACCTGAAGGATTATGTGTGTGTGTGTATATATATAAGTATATATACATATATATGCGTATATATTTACATATAAATATATGTATATATACATATAAATATATATGTATATATATACATACATGTATGGGTATACACATATATATGAAAACTTTAAAACTGGAAAAAAAATAAGTGAATGTAATTCTGATTTTGGAAAGATTTTCTAAGTGTATGAGCAATCCAGATGAACTAAAAGAGGGGCGCCTGGGTGTCTCATTCAGTTAAGTGTCTTCACTTCAGCTCAGGTCATGATCTCGAGGTCCAGGAGTTCCAGTCCCTCATCAGGCTCTGTGCTGACAGCTCAGAGCCTGGAGCCTACTTTGGATTCTGCATCTCCCTCTCTCTCTGCCCCTCCCCTGCTCACACTCTGTCTCTCTTTCTCAAAAATAAATAAATATTAAAATATTTTTTTAAAAATATGAACTAAAAGATCATGTTATATAATTAAGTAAAGGACAAATTCATAAAGGTAAAATACATCGTTAAAATAAAAGGCAAAATGGTTAAAGACATATATTCTACAAAGGTAACAACAAAAATGTTAACATCATTAATACAGGGTATTCATTCAGATTAATTAAAATAAAAATATAAAGGCTTCGAAGAACACAGTCCAAAGCGATGGTAAGAGAAAATTTAGAAAAGGAATAATTATAACTAGTGAACATTTGGCCAAAATATTGAATTTCAACAGGAATTAGAGAAATACAAATGAAAACAATAAACAATTAAAATAATGTTGGCAAGTATGCAAACAGATGCTCAGTATGGACTTGCAAATTTATCAACTTTTGAAACCCTGTGCTAATAGATTTAGGAAACCTAAAAAGGTATGTCATTTATTCTAGAAATTTCCATTGGAACATTTCATATGCAAATGTTTACAAAACTGAAAACAATACAGATAATGCACTGTTAATGGTGAAAATATAGAATTCTCACACAAAAGAGTATTATACTTTTCGAAATCTCTCATGTTTTTTTGGAAATAGCAAGTGAGTTTATAGAGTATAATTCTAACTTAAATTTTAAAAATATAGACAAACAAGGGAGGAAAGACTGAAAAAATAAATGTGAAATCATTTTTTTAAATAATGGGTTATTTTAGTATTTTCCTTGATAATTCTAACCACTGCAACTTTTTTCCTAAATGAGCATATTTCACTTTTATGATATGAAAAATATAAATGTTTTTAAAAGGTAAAAATAACCAAGATAAACATGAAAAGTAAATGTGTTAATTTAACATACCAGAAATAGTGTTCCTTTCCAAAGATGTAATTTCAAGCTTTTATAACATGCTACAAAGCTATTCATTTTGTTGCAGTATTTTGTTCTTATCTACACTCTCATAGTAAACAGTGAATTTCTACAGAAATGCATTCTTTGTTTATTATTATTATTTTTTTAAATATTGGTATCAGTTTTTAAATGCATTAAGCCTTTTTTGACTCCCATAATAGTTTGGGTAATGACAAATGAGTACACTGTGTAAATTAAATTTGTGGCTGCTAGAGTTCCTGGGATATTAGGTTGTTGATCATTTTTGATTCATCAATATTGTGAAAAGTAATAAAATGAAACTTTATTTAAAATGGTGGTGAGAGGCTGGTAAGGGGAGTGCTCACCCCATACCACTCGTCCATTGCATACTCAACAAGAATTGAGGCAATTTGCATAACTACTTCGGATGCGCCACCAGGTGGAAGAATGGTTTCCTCCTCCACCAGCAACAGCCCAGCCAGTGACTGTCCCAACTCAGCCAATGAAAGGCACGGTACTTTAAAGTCTGTTTCCTCTAATGGATTTTTTGTGTATTACACCCCTCCCAACTTCCCCCTCTCCTTTGTTCTCTGGACTTGCTATGGTTTTGCCTTAGCTTGCTTGTCCTAGATTGCAATTCTCTACGGGTCCCAAATAAACCATTTTTTTCCAGTAAAATAACTAGCAATTTTGTTGTTAAGGTTAACAGCATAAACAACAAATAATAAACATAACCAAGTTGCAAGGAAATATTTTAGAGAAAGTATACTCTACAAATAGATATAATTCAAAAGTGAATACATACACCTGTCTCAATGACTGTCTACAAATCTTTTCTTTAGCAGACTATAAGACTTCACAAAGGAGCAATGTATTATAGTCTGTCTCCCTCTTAATTTACTGAAATAAAACAAAATATTTCATCAACCCTCTTGATGAAACTCTGTCCTGTGAAAACTGACAATGAATCTCTTTTCTGATCATATACTACTCCAAATGTATGTTTTTGATTACATTAATAGAAGTTTATTACTTTTTTCTCTGCTTTTCCTCACTAACTCTAAAGGGACACGTTAAAGTAAGTTGTTCTTTATTAATAATTCAGTGAATTTTTCAGTTCACTGATGTCAGGCAGCTGAGTGACCCGAAAATGAACCTTTCTAGAAGCATACTGCATAAGAAGGCTTTCACATGTCTCCATGAGGAATGCACCTTTAGTTGTCTAATTATTTCTATTTAGATGTTCAGGCAATTAGGAAGAAAACTTGTATTCTTCATTAATCCAATTCTACCTTGTACCAATAAATAGCAAAAAAAAAAAAAAAGAAGAAGAAGAAGGAAAAGAAAAAAGAAACCCAAAAACCAAAAACCAACCAACCAAACAAACAAAAATCCCAAAAAAACTGCATTCCTCCTATATGGAAATCTACCATATAAATGAAATTTATTTAATATTTAAATGAAATATTACAAGAATTGTAACTCAGTAGATATATTCAACTTAAATTTGCATTTCAGAGAAAAGTTCATGATAATTATATCAGGGGGGAAAAAAGCAGGTCAATTTATCAAGAAGGGTGAAAATCCCAAACAATAGCAACAGCTCAAGCTCAGAGGTACTGAATGGGACTCTATAACCACAGAGTGATTATTTTGACACATTCAGCTGTTTAATATCATGCCTCACTGCCCCTTTCTGGTTGATGATTTTCCTTTGTAGGATCTGACAGGCCTAAATGAATTTTCACCCTTGTGAATTAAAACCCTCTCATTCACTTACATTGGCCAAAATCCCTTATGCTCTAAGCAAATGTGTCTTTTTCTTCTTTCAATGCATCTGAAGGTACATACAATTACGTGTAAGTATCTGAAATTCTTATAGCTATAAGGAGAGAAAAACTGGTTAAATGAAGATGTAAAAAGAAATAGGAAAGTTATAAATATTTAATCATTAACTTTTTATTGACATCGTGGTAAAACAGATAAACAAGCAATTTAAGGTTAAAATATGTTTCCAAACGAGCACTCTTTTATACCCGGCTTCACAACTAAAATTCCCTTTGGAGCTAAGCAAGTTACATACATGAGTCAATAGCGAACATTATTGAGTATTTCTGAGCCAGGGAATAGGGAAGTGTGTTTTTAAGTATGAACTCATGGAATCCTTATCACGTCTTTTATGAGGAATTACTATCTGATTCATATTCCATTGAATTTCACTTAATGTCATTCCTCAGGTGCAAAAGAATGAGCTCAGAATCATCAAATTATGACATATCAACAACACTGTTATCATGTTTTATTTATTTATTCTTATTTATTCTTATACCCAGCCCCCCCACTAAGAGTTAAGATTCTAATGTGTTTAATCTATATTTTGGGGAGAAAACTTGAAAAAGGTGTATTTTTGTACATGTATTATTCATTCTTATCAAAGTTATGCTCTAGAATTCATTGTTTCTAAGTTTTATCAGTCAACACTTGACCTTTAAATTCTGCCCATGTTGCTATGGGTGCCCGGATTTATTGTGTCTAACTGTTCAGAGTACACTGTGATGTGTACCTGATGCATTTTACCTATTCACTGTTCAAGCAACATTTAGGATGCCTCCTATTTCTACCAGCAAAACTAACGTTTCAGTATTTGTTCCATTTCTTCCCTTTGTTACAAACGTTCCAGTAAATGTCCTTCTGCATGTTCCCTTATGTTATGTGCCTGTGTGAAAATTTCTTTGGGATACACACACACACACACACACACACACACACACACACACAGGCATAAGACTGAGTTCAAAGCATGTACATGTGTATAACTAGATTATGTTCTGCTTGCGTTGCTTTCTAGATTGGATCACTTCTACCTAAAAGGCACAAAACTCTGTGCCTCATCCGTTTGAAGATGAGAAACCAGAGGTACAAATATATTAAGTAATGGCCCAAGGTCAAACCAAGCGGACTGGTTCCAAAGCCCATACTTGCAGTCACTATTCTGTACTTCCACCCTAGAGGGGAGAAATAATAAAGCACCAGGAATTGTGGCAATCTAGAGAGCATAGGTACTGCCTTATGACTTTATGACATTTAAATATAATAACCACAAACATAACTAGGAGTGTGACAAATGAAATTCATCAGCGTGCTGAATTGACTCAAAAGCTACCATTATATAATCTGTCCTCTACGTAATGATTTCATTATCAGCAGAATCATTCCTAAACTGGCTTTCAGTAGCTCTAGCCAATGGTTAATAACAGGTCCCATTGAGATGTTAGAGTCCACCTTATTTTTTTTTCACAATGAGAAATGTCTATTTAGCATCAGTTACAGCTATAGCTACTGAGAGCACATTTTATTTGCCCTGGCTGAATCATCATGGACATTTTCAAATGTATGTTTCAAGTCATGGGTGAGAATAGACAGATACATTAAACTACTACTAAGACTACACAAAAATTTTCCCCCAAACATTTAATAATTAAGTCTACTAGATAATGCCAAAAATGTATAAAAGCATTCTATAGTTTGCTGGTCAGTCTACTCCAGAGCTCACACAACCTGTACCAGGTAGAAATAATCATTTGTTGTGATTATTGTCAGGAAAAAGTTACCTATTTCTCTAATGATTTAAACAAGATGTTAGTTTTAGGAGAGAACAAGGCATTTAGAAAAACTCAGGGGTCTCCCCAATATAATTGTTTATGCCTTGAAGAAAGATCCTAAAATTTCAAAAGGAAGATATACCCTAACATTGCCATCTGATACATCCATTCTTTAGCAGACAGCAATCTGATTTCCACACCCACCATTCCATAGCAAATGCACATATGAAAAGGCTCTTATAAGTTTAGTATTCACCAATGACCTTCTACTTATGAAATTTAATAACTGTTTCTTAACGCTCATCTAAACTTAATTCTCAACTGAATTTGACCACATTAGTTACATTCTCCATAGTTTGCTAAGGTCATCTCTCTTCTTACTCACTTCCTACTTTAACTTGTCTTTGATGTAAACATTTATTGACTTGTATACTCACAGAAAGTTAGAGCTTAATAGATTTTTACAAAGTGAACACACCTGAGCCCAGGGGAACTTTGTTGCACAGTGGAATACACTTTCATCAGATAAAAAAAAATAGAACATCACCAGCAAATCTTAAGCTCGTTTCCAGACTCTCTTCTCACCATTAACAGCCTTCCTCCACAGACAAAAGCACTGTCCTGACTTCTCTTAATTTTGTCTTCCTTCAACTTTAAGGAACCACAAATAGTGCCCCTGTGTTTGACTTCTTTGGCACAAAATTATGCTAGTAAGATCCATCTATGATATGTGGATTAATAGTTATCTTTTCTCATTGTTGTATAATATTTATGAATATTGCATCATTTATTTGCCTATGCCACTTGATGATCACAAAATGGTAGCTATCATTAAAAGTAAATAATCATAATAAGATTAGCTGTAGAAAAGACTCAAATATGGAGAACAAACTGAGGGGTTTGTGGGAGGGGGGATGGGCTAAATGGGTAAGGGACATTAAGGAATCTACTCCTGAAATCATTGTTTCACTATATGCTAACTAATTTGGATGCAAATTTTAAAAAATAAAAAACAAAATTAAAAAAAAAAAGACTAGCTGTTATATTGGTAATATCTAGTAGAGCACATACCATAGAGTAGATATTTGAAAGTGTTTATTATTTTCCATTGCATAATTGCCAAGTTATACCTAAAGTTATTCATATCAAACAATCCATTTAGCTTTAGCTTTTAATGAGGAGAAGCTCTCTTCTTCAAGAAAACCTTTCCTCGCTCACCTTCAAGCACTCCGTTTCATAAATCTTCCACAGGAGAAGTAGTAAACATGTTAACAAAGATTTCTAGGTATAAAAATGAAATGTAGTATTGATGAGATGTGTAGCAATTCACTGAGCAAAATATATTTTTAGACCAAACTATTTATTCTTCACCATTACAACTATTTTTAATATTTTCCTTTTCTTTACTTTGGTCCTATGCTAGGGAACACTCCACAGGAACTAGGAAAATTCCCAATTGTTTACTGGGCTAGTGCAACTCTCATCATAGCATTTGAAAATGATAAGAGAGGAAGCTTAAAATTCAGCCTCCAATTTTGCCTCTTACTTCTACTTAGTCAACTGTACGGCAACCATATGAAAAATAGCCTTAATGTTTGTAAACATGTGGTTAGTTGGAAGAAAATTAATACCTGAAAGAATCATCTGCTTGTCTGTTATTAATGCTTTAGATATACCACCAAGACCCCATTTAGGTAGTCAGAAGGCTTGTTTTGTCTGACACAACTTTCAGACATGCCAAAACCATGTAACTTCACTGGGCTTAAAGAAATGAGACCATGAGTACTGATGAGTGTCCTTCAACAGTGAAGACTCATTGGCATTTTCTATTTAGAATTCATCATCAAAAGACAGAACTAATAGGGCTTCTCTCTCTCTCTCTCTCTCTCTCTCTCTCTCTCTGTATATATATACCTACATATGCCTTTATGTATATAATGTGTATAATATACACATATACGTATATCCACACATATACAAAATGTGTCCATTTTAGCGATGCTTGTAATTTATAGATTCACAACATAAAACAGCTCTATAAAGTAGAAATCAGTACAGAGTCTTCTAGATCATTTATAACCTTAAAATGTTCTACTCTTTATCGGACTTCATTAATTCACTCTTCAGTAAATATTTAATGAGGTTTAGTATGGGCCAGGCAGGCTAGAAGGCCAGAAAAAGATAAATAAATCACCCTCAAGGAGCTCTTAAACTAGTTGTATGGCAATACATATAAAGTAATAAAGTATAAAGCAATGTGATGCCCTACTGAAGCAGGTGTGAGTAGTCTTATTAGTAGTAGGAGGAGTAATGGTATGGCAGGTAGTAGTCATGAGAGGGAGCAAGGGAAGTGTGGCCTTTGGAGACACATCCCTTGGATCAAATTCTGTCTCTGCCATTTTCTGGCGTGGGACCTCGGGCAAGTTTTCAAGTGTCTATGCTCCAGTGTACATTTTTTACAATAGAGACGATAACAGTAACTATTAAACGAGTTGTTACACACAAAGTTCACTAGGAAGAATGTTTGACATACAGCAAGCACTGAAAGTATTCGTTAGCATCAGTACCACGAAACACTGCATAGCACTTTATGGGTTCAGATACTTCACTGGATACTTTATAAACATTATCTCATTTTACCCTGGTAACCCTGCGAGTTTAGTACTCTTATTCTAATTCAATAGAGGAAGAAATTCATGCTCAAATATATTAGTGACTTGTTCAAGGTCATACAATCGAGTAATTTGGAGAATTGGAATCCAATCCAAATTCTGCCAGTTACTCATATCCTGAACCAAGTGCTCTGACAGCACAGAAGATGGAGCAACAGATGTTTTCCTTGGTGTTTGCAAGCGACGTATTGGAGGTGGGTCATTTAGTTTGGAAACTGAAGCACAAATACGCATGAGCTGGCATAATTAAAGCAGAGAATTTCATCCCAGGCTCAAGGCATAGCATGGTAAGGACATTAATCCATGGAAAAGCTTGGCAGTTTCAGTAAAGACGGAAAAGTTCTGTGTCACTGGTGTGAGGGGAAATGGAGCATGAAAGTTACAGTGGCAGATCATAAACGAGTTTCAGTGAAAACCTACAGACTTGGTTAATCCCAACTTCTATGAAATTAATGGGGCCCAACTCTGAACCTGTTGTGACCAATTTTTGAGCTTCTCTCTAGATAGGCTGTTCATGCTAATACTGACAGATTAAGCATTTGTATATTTTCAATCAAAGTGACTCTACTACTGAGTGACTATGCATGTAAGCATGTGAATTAAACAAAGGCTCTTCCCTCAGCTCTGTATCTGGAGAATCTGGTATCAGATTCTCCAAAGGGCAAACCAAAGGGTTACTGTTATCTGAAGGCAAGGTCAAATTTTTATAATGAGAATCTAGTATAGCAAAGAATGCACATGTACATCACACAATAATTCATGAACTTTTTCTTTCCTACACCAAAAGAACATATACTGCCTGCAATGCAGTTACACTAATTTTATATTAAGAATGTCATTAGGTTGACCTCTGGGGCTCCTGGTGGCTCAGTCGGTTGAACACCTGACTTGATTTCAGCTCAGGTCATGATCTCAGGGTTCACGAGACTGAGCCCCATTGGGCTCTGGGCTGGCAGCACAGGGAGCCTGCTTGGGATTCGCTCTCCTCTCTGCTCCTCCCCCACTTCTCTCCTTCTCTCTCTCTGTCCATCCACTGATCGTGTGTGTGCTCTCTTTTTTTCTCAAAATAAATAAAATAGGGTCGCCTGAGTGGCTCAGTTGTTTAAGCATCAGACTCTTGGTTTCATCCCAGGTCATGATCTCCTGGTGTTGTGGGTTTGAGCCCCTCATCGGGCTCTGTGCTGGCAGTGCAGAGCCTGCTTGGGATTCTCTCTCCTTCTCTCCACTCTTCCCCGACTTTCACTGTCTCTGTCTCTCTCAAAACAAAAATAAAAAACTTTTTAAAAAATTAATTAATTAATTAATTAAAAAAAAGAATATCATTAGGTTGACCTCTGATTTGTTACTTTTCTACCTGCAGTTAGCTATAAGGTTTTTCTGGTTTTTCTGTTTTCACAAATGTAACTTAATAGCTTAAGTGGTTGTGTTAAACATCTTTTTGTTTTCTATTATTCTTTGTCCACCGTCACATAATGGAGGTATTATTGATTATATCCACATTAATTTCTCCTACCACACACTATGGCAGGCTACTAGTCTCAGTATAATTTCAGGTTGTTTGCTTTATACGAAGCTGCCTCTTAAACTGTACAGCATAGCCCTATTGTTTTTGTTTTTTCTTTTACAACTCATTTACTGAGCGTTCCTATACATAACTTTTTGAAGTAGATTTTTTTAGATTTTTTGCTTTCCTTTTTCTTCCTTTATCGTTGATTTTTATAAAGCTATGAATTAACCATTTTTATAATAATAATAAAGTATTTGTAACATTCATTTTTGAGTGCACACATGTGAATGGGAGCCCAAGGTTAAACTGGAAGGTGTCATCAGATTTTTTTTCCTTAATTAGAATTCTAGAGACACATGGAGATAGATGCCTTTTCTTTATACTTTAAATGGGTTGTTTTATGTTAGAGATAATAGTAGTCAGTTAACACCAAACAAATGTACAGTGATATACAAAGAACTCTTCAAATATAATACATTGGTATTTTTTAAATGTTGCTTCTACAAGGACTATAAGTTATATATGAATATCAAGGAGAGGGGACAGTAGCAACTACCTGATAATAATTTGTGCTCTTATGGAGCTAAACACCATCTGGTGAACATTCTTAATATTTCCTCCTCAAACACCTTAATAAGCTGTACTATTGACATACCATATGTCTCTCCTGGATAGTAATAACTGTATAAAGAGGAAAAACCAAAACCTAGTCGACATGTATACTAACAAGGCATACTAAAATTACATTTGTGCCATAGCATAGATAATGCACTTTGTGCCGCAGTTCAGTTTGCTGGTAGTGAAATATGTTAGATCTCCATTTATAACCCAGTTTGTTGCAGTACGGATCCACATGGAATACCTATCACATCACGTCTGCCCACACCTAACCACCAGAGAGAAATTATAAAGTGAGTAATGGTAATATTACCAAATTATATGGATTTTTGTCCCCTAAAATAAATTTTATGAATTTCTGGAGTATTTTTAATACTAAAAACGTGATCTATTTTAGAGAACGACTTTAGTTGATTGCTTTTTATATTTTCAAAAAAGACCAAAACCATAAACATAGTCACCAGATTATTTCCCAAATCAGATTGTGAGCTCCACAAGAGAGGGAATCATTGATGTATCCTCAACCCTGAACAGTGCTTAGCAAATAGTAGATGTGCAACGAAAATTCATTCAATGAATGAGTAAATCTGTACCTTAATATCTCAATTAATCAATATCACTTTCTTTTTCAAATTTTCCTTTTGTTTGTTTCATATTATGAGCCTCAGAGTAGTAATGTCAGGAACAAGCAACTCAAGTATTTAATATCACCCCAATCATTCTTTAATTAGTTCCGTAACTGTTGAGTTTCTACTCTTGGCCAAGCATCATGCTCAGTGCTATGGGGGGAGAAAGAAGATTCTACTCCTCCCTAACCCATTCCCAATGAGCAAAATGTAAACGCAGAATTGGGGTCAAAATAAATAGTGATAGAAATCCATTCAATAATTTTAACTGCAGCAGTCCCCGATGACAGACTGTGTCTTGCATAATCGCTTTTTCTTGATCACTCTCTCAACCACTCACTATATAGGCACATTAGGCAGCGAGAATTATGTAAGCGTACCACTCAAGAAGTGACAAGAAAAGATGACAATGTCATGCTTCCATTGTTGTTTCTTCTATGAAGGGATGGCAAAACAAAATTAAAATAGTTGAATGGAGAAACCCAACTTAATTAATTAGCGACAGTATACTAGCTGGACATAAGATGTAGTCCATATGAATTTCTGTTCCAAAAAGTAAGAAATTACTCAAAGATCAGCAGGTGGACATAGCAACGAGACAAAATACCTTAGAAACATCCAGGCAATGTTGTTATTTTATTTTTTCTTACAAAGAATAAATACTCTATCTGGAAACTGAAAATATCCAGATTTGAATCTTCAGTATGAATAAGGATTGAAATATAGGCACTTGCAATATGCAAGATTATAGAGTACAACATAGGAGGAGGAGAATTTTAAGGGATGGATAGACTAGAATAAAATACTCTGCCTTTGCTCATTTCTACATTTTAATACTAAATGGCTCTTCCATGTGCCATGATTCCCAATGTCACATCAGTTTGAAAACCACTATGTGAACAGATGGAATACTGCAGTTAAACTTGCAGGTACATGTTGAAAAAAAAGGGGCGGGGGAAGAATTGCACAAAGTAAGACACAAGAATTCAGAATTCTAATATCACAGATCATTTTCCACCATGCAAGAGTAAACTCTGAAAAAGTGTGCTTTAATTTTAAATGAAGTTCAGTTAATTGCAAAGCTGGCTTACATCACATGCCCTAAGGTGCCAAGCCAAGTTATGAAACTGACTCAGGGTTCTGAGTTTAATTTTATTTTTCCTCTTTATCAGTAAACCCCAGGATTTGGACCCTGGAAAGATACTTTCAGAACAGAAAGGATGGGATTCATAGAATCAATGGCTCATTTCATTCAACAGTGACATCTGCTGTCCATTCACTAGGTTTACCGAGCCTCCCATGTAAACATGTGATATCTGAGGGGTTAGGGATAATTTTGCATGTATGCAGGTAATTGAGTCAAGTATATAATACAGGGGAGTACTCAGAAATGATGAAACATTCCCCAGAAATCTTCTGATGATGTCGGGCTTCAGTACTTCCTTGCAAAAGAATGTAGATTATTTTTAATTTATTATTTTTTGAAATTGCATTTCATATACAATCATGTTAAAGAATAAAACTGAAAAGAAGCTATATTTTCTGAAAAGAGGTAGAGTTGCAAGCATATGGAGTAAATTTAAATATTTCTATCATCTAAACGTGCAAAAGATTTGTACATTTCCACAGTAGCACCTTAGTTCTAAATCATCTTACTTCACTTAGAAACAAGAAGGGAAAAAACAAAAATATAAACTATACACAGTATTTTCAGCAAGAGCATGAGACAAAGAAAGACCCCTAGCTCCAACAAATCACATAGCATGCTGTCACAAACAGTTCTGAACTGAGTAAGAAGCACCCTAGGGAAGTCAGGCTTTGGTAGAAGAAATAATTGAGAGGATGAGGGATCCAGCAGTGGTAGATCACTAGAAATCCACAAGCAAATCTGTGAACCCAGAGGAGAAGGTCCCAATCAGTGTCAAAAATGCTGAGCGGAGTTAAGAGCTAACAGGATAGGAGTCCTCCGGGAAGTGGAGACAGAATAACGAACAAAACGCTCAATGGTAAATCTCAGAAAACAAATAAAAATATAACTTCTAACATGGAGTGAGTCATTCTTGGGGGGGCGGGGGGGGGAAGGAACAAAGTCTGTATCGCCTGTGGCAGGGAAGCAGGTAATAGAAGAGAATAAAGCTGGAAATGGAAACTGTTCCAAACTAGTTTGAGTTCCAGGAATTAGAACAGCAGTGGCTCTATCATATCCCCAAACATGAGGCAATAGTTTATCATTGTAGCTAACAATGAGAGAAACCTTGAGCTACAATGCTTGCACAAATTCTGTAACTTGTTTCCCCCTTTCTACAAGAAACTTTTGCTATTAGCTAGTCAAGGAAATTCAACATTCCTATATAAGGAACAATAAAGGAATTTGCTTAGCATCCATAAAAAATACTCTGAGAACCAAGAAAGGAACATGTCAACTCCCTTAATCATCAGAAACATGTTGCTACAAGACAGATGAAAAAATCTAATGAACAGTCATACGTGCCAACATAAATTTTAACAGTGTAAAACATACAAAGAGACTATGAAGTAAAATACAAGACCTTGGGGAAGAGATAGCCAGTGAGTGAAACTGAAACTAGGAGGACTCATGGAAGAAATGGGATTAAAGATGAAATCATTTTAGAAAAAACTAAATTACAAAGAAAACAAGAAAGATTGGACCCCAAAGAGAGTAAAAGTCATAAATAAATAGTGAACGAAGAAAACAAAATGAATCTTCTTTATCCCTCTGAAGAAGCAGAAATATGGAAATTAGAATTAGGAAAAAAACCGTGTATGTTGGGCCAAAGTATATAATAAATTTTATGTATGGTATTAAATACATTATATTTAATATATATCATATTATATTAAATGTTAAATATATTAAAATATTACGTTAAATATTATATATTACACATTTTATGAGAATATTCAACTCCAAGATAAATCCTTGTATGATAACTGGACTTTCATGATTAAGAAAGCATTGTTTGGGAGGTTCAATACAAAGATCAAGACACTTACAAGAAAAGAAAATCAGTGGAATATTAGAATTTTCCACAGCAAAAGATGATACCAGAATATGGGAGGAACTATCTCCAAATTAATAAGAGAAGAAAGTTAATGTCTTTTTCTTTATCCTCCCAAGATATCCACCAACAAATAAAGCTTACAGTTATGATCACCCATAAATTCAGGGTATATTGTTTATAGTAAGACCTTATAGAGGAATAAAATATGCCACCCCAAATGTATCTCTTTGGCATGTAGATTATTTCCATCTGATTCTTTTTAAGACACATAAGACTCCAGTTTTTCTTTTTGTTCTCTCTGCTAATTATCAAAAAGCATTTAGATACAGGACCTTTTCTGGAGAGGGAATGATCGCCATACATAACTACAGTGAATTAGGTGTGGTTGACAGGAAGGAATTTATTAGCAAGCCCTATTCGATCAAAGTCCTCTCTATGCCCCAACATTTCTGCATTGCCCAGCAAATACTTGTTTGCCAAGCATTTATTCCTTCCATTCTTCTTGTGAACTGCCTTTCTTCCCTTTAAAGATGCAGACCTCTATCCCCTGCTCCTTAGTTGAGGATGACATACATACCTCATTTTGCCTGTCTTGGAAATCTCTTAGGTTTATGCGGATTCCCCATACATATCTAATTAAATGTGATTTTCTCCTGTTAATCTGTCTCGTGTCAAGTTAATTTTTAGACAAGCCAGAAGAATGCTGAAGGATAAATTAAAAATTTCCACTCCCCAACAATCTTCTTGAGGAATCTTCTGGAGAAGACACTCAGCCAACTTAATGCTGATTAGGAGAAATACTGTCTTGAAGAATAGAAGTGAGTGTGGAATGCATTCATCTGTAGATTTAAGGGGGAAATGGAGGGGCGCCTGGGTGGCTCAGTCAGTTGAGCGTCCAACTTCGGCTCAGGTCATCATCTCACAGTTCATGAGTTCGAGTCCCGCGTTGGGCTCTGTGCTGCCGGCTCAGAGCCTGGACCCTGCTTCAGATTCTGTGTCTCCCCCTCTCTCTGCCCCTTCCCCACTCATGCTCTGTCTCTCTCTGTCTCTGTCTCTCAAAAATGAACAAACGTTAAAAAAAGGGGGGGGAACGGTGTGGAAAACATAAAACCACTTATTGACAGTTCAGACAATGTACAAATGATCCAACTTTAAGCATTAGGGAGAGAGAGAGAAAGGGGGAGGGAGGGAAGGAAAGAGAAAGAGAGAGAGCACATACTCACACAAGAATGTAGGAAGTGAAGTGAGCTCCCTGGTTGTCTCATATATTATAGCTGAGAGTAATAGAGTATTTTTAAAACACACGATTCACCCCTAATGATATAAACATATTAAACTGTACAAAGAAAGTATTAATAAATGTTCAATTACAAAAACTGAACACAGCAAGAGTCATAGAGAAATTAAGAAATAGTACCTAGCCTAATTTTTTTGCCACTCATAGTGAGGAGCCATTAGATATTGTCTAAAGAAATGGGGAAGGACGCCTGGCTGGCCCAGTCTGCTAAGCATCCAACTCTTGATTTCATCTCAGGTCACGATCACAGGGTTCATGAGTTCCAGCCCTGTGTCAGATTCTGCGGTGACCGAGCAGAGCCTGCTTAGGATTCTCTCTCTCGCTCTCCCTCTGCCCCTCTCTCGCTCATGCTTGCTCTCTCTCCCTCTCAAAATAATTAAACAAATAAATTCTAAAAAAAGAAATGGTGGAAATTTTGGATAACGGTAAAATTGTAAAAGTAATGACTAGAAAAATGTATCTGCATTATCAACAAAAATAAATGATCATTTATTTTTAAAAATACTTTCTAATAATATTATAAAGCAATACTCAATTTAATAGTATGCCAAAAAATATGCCAAAAAAGAGATCAAAAAATTTTGAGGAAGAGTCAATAGATATAAACACAGCAAATGCAAACAAATGAATTGTCAGACTATTTTTATAGTCTGTTTATATTCTGTTCCTTGCTTGTGTTTTTATTCCTTTTTAAAATTTGGTTATTTAAATTTAATTGTTTGTTTATTCTTTTCCTGCTAATTCTAATCTGTTTCTTGTTATTTTGCTCTTTCCCTCATAACATCTATTTTCCTTGAGTGTTTCTTTGCTGTTTTGTTCTGTTCTGTCTTTTGATTGAGAAAAAAACAACAAGAAACACCAGTAAAGGCTGCTTCTCCAATTTCTGACTACATTTCATAATTCTCCCACTTTTGTTTACTTTTCAGAGACCTCAGTTAGTTGTGTGTTGTAGTTGAAATCAATGTGAAGGACGGGCTATAGGGAGCTTATTCTACATAGAGAGCCAGAAAAACACCTTTTTTTTTTTTTTTAAAGTTATTTCCCACTTGTAACTTGTGGGAAGAAATGCAGATTTGGAGACATAAATTTTCCATGACATGGGAAAAATCATTTCACAACATAAAGCTCTATTTCAGCTAATACAGAAGAGATATGGTTGAGAGAACAAGAAAGTTGACAGTAAAGAACTCACATGGACAAGCATCTCGACAGATAATATAATCCATCCTACTCCCAAGAGGAGAAATTTTGTGTTAGTGAAACTTCAAACAGGTATCACTTTCACCTCAGTTAATCCACAAAAATTGAGTCAGCAACATCTTGTGATCAACCATATTAAAAGTAGCTGATAGATGGAATGCCATTAACAGAATGAGCACTTATCCATCACTCAGTAAAACTTCATCCATCACCCTTATACCAAATCCAATTCTATCTTATACTGAGCACACATACTACATTGAAAACTGTCAACTTCTTATGATCTAAAAAGTTTTCTTCCATGACTATGTGATCATATTCACAGAAAGAATACAGAAAGTTCATGGATAGCCAGTAAAAAAAAAAAAAAGTTACAGTAATACAATAATAAATATACTACATATCAAATTAATAAATTATATCACATAATATAATGCTCATGATACTGACATTATCTGATATTAAGGTTTTCTGTTAAGCAAGTAATCTGTTATAAAAATGATTGTATAATCTCATGCCAGATTACACATTTTCAAGTGAAATAAATAACAAAGGATAAAAGAACCTTACATGTAAATTGACTTCAATCATGGTCTTTATTATAAACATATATAATTACTAATGAAGTACAGATGAATGGTTAGTGATGCATATCAGAAAATAGATATTCCTAGGGGTGCTTGGGTGGCTCAGTCTGTTAAGCATCCTACTCTTGATTGCAAGCTCATGGTTAGTGGGATCAAGGCCCACATTGGGCTCTGCATTGACAGCGTGGAGCCTGTTTGGGATTGATTCTTTTCTCTCTCTCTCTCTCTCTCTCTCTCTCTCTCTCTCTCTCTCCCCCCTCCCTCCCTCCCCTGCTCTCAGTCTCTCTCAAAATAGATACTTAAAAAAGAAAATAAATATTCCTAAATACAGATGTACAATCCAATTGTTCTCAAATAGAAGCCAAAGATTCTTGTTCCTTATTAGTGAATGATATGATTATTTATCAATTATGCAGCTGTTTTCAATGTCCCCATGAAGAATTTCACACACTTTCTGGCAGAGGTCTCTGTGGATGGGTCATGTAAGTTTTAAATATAGAATTATCTATTGTGGCCACAGCTTTAAAGATGCTGATTCATTCTGTGCCTATGATTCAGATGCATAAGTTGTGAGCAACAATTCACCATAAAGCAAACCACAGTTTCTTTTAAATCATGTCATGTACACACATATATACATACAAAAAGTTAATAGTGATGAAAATCTTAAGTGAAATGAAATACGCAGCCTGTGATGAAGAAAAATGTATACACATATACATACAGCCAACAAGATTTCCAACAACCATACATTTTTTTCATAAATTTCCACCTCAAGTAAATGGGAATTTTCACTTTTGTAATATATTGCATATTAAAAATGAACTGTGTTTTTATTGATTTTGAAAGCAACACTTCCAAGTATGAAAGTAATAGCTTTTTGATTGATTCAGTCAGGATGAGTTAGACGTTGAGAAGAAAGGGAGAATTAATCAGAAAGGGTTGATATAGGACCCGTTCTTGGTATAGATTTCCATTTTTTTGTGTCATTGTTCTCTTGTTAGAAACCTGATGGACTGTTTGCACCAAGTTAAATGATAAAATGACTATGGCAAGAGAGGGAGCAAGTAAAGATATATAAGAATTAAGTCTGTTTTGAAATTAAAGGTAGAGACCAAATTTTAGAATAGTGACAGTATTCTGAGTAGAAGGGTGTTTTGAAAAGTCAGGTACATAATGAAATCAATCTTCATAGGAAAGAGGAAGTTGAAAACACACCTAAATGAGATTAAGAATATAACTTTGCCTTGCTTTACCAAGTAGATGTTCTAGAATATATGCATGCAAATCACGTCTGTTGTCAATCAAATTGCAAATGAATACGACTCTTGGGCTTTAGCACTGAAATTTATTTATTTTCTTTACTCAAGTGATTCAGGGAACATATATCAAGTTCCCACTCTGAGCCAGGCACTGGACACTAGACAGAAACCTGGATAAACATAAACCCTCCCCACACACTGACATTGAAGGGAATGTGAGAATTCTATAGTGGCTACACTCATCCTTCTGAGGCACCAGTGTAGACATGTAAAGTTCTCAATCCATCTGGGAGGCCACAGGGAGGAGAATGTTATCCAGAAATGCCAAATAGACTGAGAAGAGAGAGGACCTAGGACCTAATCTTGAAAGAAAATATCATAACCAAGTGATTCAACAGCTTGGCTGGAGGGGGAAGACGGAGGCAGGCTTGTAACTGAAGGGAAATAAAGAGCTGAGGGAAGACTGCATTAGGGCATGAGAGACTGTAATGTGTCCAAAAAGAAAAAATAAAACAAAAGTCCAGTATAGAAAAATGTTGATGGCAAGTAACAGTTAATGCATAAGGTGAGTCCATGTGGAGATGGATGAATTGGCCCCAGAGAAGAGGGGCCCATTTAGTGTTCTTACACGAAGAAGAGAGAAAAAGACATGGGATGCAAACATTTATATCAGCTCCAATTTGCATCGCTTCATGATTATCTCCAGGACTTCTCAGCAGCCCAGGTTTAGATGGTTGTATTAATCCAGAAGGGTTTGTCAGGTGGGAACCAACAGGATAGTGGAACTGAAAATGTTGCCAACAATTGATGAGTGACAGACAATGGCATCTAGACTGAATGGATAAAGAAACAATATGAGGTCGTATGAGCATTCAGCAATGGGAGGTATAAATAGGACCAAAAATCAGGTGTAGCAGAACAAGTAGGGTGAAAGGCTATGATGAGAAAAGAGAGGTTGAGAATTTCTGATTTCATAGGTGGAGCATTTCTGGCTTCCTTACCTTATGTGTCCCATAAATCACTAATTTCTGTCATCTATATCTCCATCAACCCCCTTTTCAGCTCCAGTGACAAAGCCCTGCTTAATGCCCTCACACACCATAGGTTTCTTCTGCTGGAGTCTTTGAAAGAGCCTCTGTCTCTAATCTCACTTCCCCCTCAAACCAATGGACCCTTTAAAATCTCAGAGAAAAAATTTTTAAGTGGAAATCCAATAAGGTCATTTGCTTGCCTAAACTCATGTTAAAAATAACAAACATGGGGTCACCTGAGTGGCTCAGTCAGTTGAGCATCCGACTTCAGCTCAGGTCATGATCTCACAGCTCATGAGCCCGAGCCCCACGTTGGGCTCTGTGCTGACTGCTCAAAGCCTGGAACCTGCTTCAGATTCTGTGTCTCCCTTTCTCTCTGCCCCTAACCCACTCACATTCTGTCTCTGTCTCTCTCAAAAATAAATCAACATTAAAAAAATTAAAAAAATGAATATGAATGACCCTATGCCAAGAACAATGAAAAATAGCTAACTCAAAGGTTTGTTTAGGGAATGAAAAGAATTAATATTGGTAAGTTATGCAGTGGTCTCTGGCACACAGATTCACTCATTGGTATTATATACGACAGAAAGAGAATTCAACCCAGAGGTCTGACCTCTGGCTTTGACCATCTCGTGAACTGACCAATACACTCAGAATAAGTGAAACATCTTTTCTGAGTCTTGGCTTCTTTGTATGTAGAGAGTTAAAATAAGTTACTTCTCAAGTAGTCTCTAGTCCATAAACACTGTGGTTTCTTAATTCACTGTTAGAATCATAGCCAGATGTATGTAGACAAAATCCCCTAGCAAGGTAGTCTGCATAAAAGATGAACATGGGCAAATTTCTTCTCTATGAGATAGAAGCATTCCTTAATAGAATTTCTTTTTTTTTTTTTTGTATTGGAATAATAATGATATACAGAATTAGTAAATCACTGTATTGTACACCTGAAGCATAACACTGTATGTTAACTGTATTTGGAATTAAAATAAAAAACTTAATTTAAAAATTGCAAAGATGTACAAGATCCCATACATCTCATATGTCAATATTAACATTTTATATAACTACAGTATATTTGACCAAACTGAGAATTTAATATTAGTGTCATACTATTGACCAACCTACAGACTTCACTCAAATTTCACCATTTTTTCCACTACAGTCCTTTATTTATCTAGGATTTAAAGCAAAGTCAGGATAATGCATTGCATTTAGTCCTTATATCTTTTTTGTTTTATGATTTTGATAGTTTTGGTGAGTAATAGAAATGATCCAGATTTTGTAGAATTTTCTGCAATTTGAGTTTGTGTAATTGATTGCATGATTAGACTAGAATTGTGGGTTCAGGGTAAGAATAACACATAATAACAACATCATTGCATCATATCAAAAGATACAGGGTATCAACATGACTCACACTAATGATACTAACATTGATCACTTAATTAAAGTGGTGTCTACCAGGTTTCTCCACTAAGATACTATTTTTACATTTTTATTGTTTGAAGCAACTTTCTAAGTTTCTATCATGAATAATCATAGAGATATTTATTGGTAAACATTACCAGAAGGGCAAGGACAAAAATAAGGGGTTTTTCTAACCTAAGTAAAAATGTAACTAGATTACAGTTAATGTCTTTTTAAAATGTAACCTAGTTACACTTTTACTTAATTCCTAAAATGTAACATCTAATGGCAACAGTCATTTAAAAAGTTCAGAGTTCAGGGGCACCTGTGTGGCTCAGTCAGTTAAGCGTCCAACTCTTGATTTTGGCTCAGGTTACAATCTCATGGTTGTGAGATCAAGCTCCCTGTCGGGCTCCACAGCGAGCATGGAGTGTTTCTCTCTATGCCCCTCCCTGCTCGCCTCTTTCTCTCTCTTGAAATAAATAAGTAAACATTTACATAAAATTCAGAGTTCAATTACTACAGGCACTACATTTTTGTGTATTTATAACAAATTGAAAACTGAGTAGAGTAATATTCTTTTTGATCATTGATCGGAACACTGGAAACTTGCATTGCAAAGGTACCTTGTGTAATTTTTAAGCATCTTTCATTTTTTGGTCAATGCAATGCATAGCAATATTAAATTATTTAAATGTTATTTGAACATTTTACATGTTTACAATAGTCAATTTTTTATAGCAAACTGAAGGATTAAGAGGCAAGTATTACATAAACAGACAAAATATACTCTGGAAAGATTAAGTGCCTTCTTTTAAAAAAAAAAAAGAACTGAAATGCTTACGTATTTTTTTTCCAACCCTGAACCTTCTATGTACATGATACTCCTTTAACATTGACCAGAAGGCAATGGCCATGACCCCTATTCTGTAAACTGGCACCATATCACTAGAACCCTTAGCTGGAAGGCACTTAGTATAGATCCTAAGCCCTGGGCTGCTGCGAAATCCAGACTGAACTTGCTCCAGATGTTTCCAAAGATTCTCACTGTATTTCAAAGTGGTCTCAAGGATTCTCAGTTCATAAAATAACCCCAAATAAGTGTCAGATATATAGCCAATGTAATGGAGTTGGATTATGGCTAAGTACTGATGTGTCTTCATCCACTCATACTGTATAAGAGAGGAAGGTGCTTAGACTCTGGGGTTGCCTGGATAACACAATGCCCTAGGTCTTCCGAGTAACGGCTACCCACCCTTGCCCCCAGATTTATCTTTCTAAGTTCCACTTACATTTGTTTCTTTTGTTGAGTCTAAATAAACCTACATACAATTTAAAAACAAAGTCAGTAACTGAACCTGTTTCTGTATATCAAGTCTTAGAAAATATACTTTCTGTCTCCTAATGTATCTTTCAAAACAAGGCCAGCAATATTTTTGTAAAACCTTGTGTGGAGAAATACAATCTAGAAAAAGTATCTGTAATCTTCATCACAAGCCACAGAAGTCAATAGATCTTCATGACAGATCTTCAAACCCAAACAAAAAATCAATATTAAGGCATTTACCTGTGAGGATTTCAACATTGTGCCATAGATTTTGACTTGCTTGCCCCTTTCTGAACTTGATCTTCTGTAGAAACAGAGCTAAATCTAATAATAAACTTCACATAAAGATAGATCTTTATTTTTCAAAATATTTTAACATTTTGAAAAAATTTACTTGCACTACTTTTTCACTCTCATCAAACAAAATGTATGATGTTAATCAAAGTAAAGATATTTGAATGAAAATAATTTAGGAGAAAGAGGGACTCCCAAACCAATGAATCACCTTTAGTTGATGGGGTTGTCACATGATTGTTGACACAACTGTCCAAGTTTGGTAAGGGTCATAATCATGGAGAAGCAGTGATAACCAAAAATTTGTAATTTAGTTAAGGGAAGATAAGATGTATTGTGTTGGTTTTGTTGTGGATACATGAGCAACGGATAAGCCAGAATGCATCCACATCTGCTTAATGAAACACTGTGTGGTGCAGTTTTCTACTACTGTGCTTAGCACATAAGTTATCAGCAGTAGAGAAGATGCTCTTGCTTCTAGTGGTTGAATTTGCATAATTTTGAGAGTCCTGGTGGTAGGCAGGGTAGAATGGACTATTGGCTTGGAAAATGTCAAAGCTGCAATGGATTCATCCCCAGGCTGCTGAGTAGATGGCTCCCAAGGCCCCATAAGGACAGCATGCAGATTTCCAAATAAATTGACTTCCATGACTTAAATGTGTTTCTCTTCCTTCTGTCTCATTTCTAAGAAACCTGGGCCAATTAGAGGAGAGACATCTATGGTATTATTTGAGATCCTGGATCCAAGAAAGTCCTAGAGTAATGAGATGAATATTTGCTTTCTATTTTCTATAGACAATGGAACATGCTGGGTGCATCCCCTTATGTGACGAACTGATTTCTGTAATAAGACTGCATGGTTTAAGAAAAATAAAAATAAGTAAACATACTTTTGTTACAGGGTTTTTCAACTTTGGCTAGATTTCTGTGGCAAAAAAATAATGTTTTGTGGACTTTAAAACCTATTTTTCCCTCCTAGACACATAGTCAGACCACTTTTCCCAGCCTCCTTTGAAGTTAAGTAACCATGTTGTTGATTTTTAGTTAATGGGAAATGGGGAGAATTGCTGAAGGTAACTTCCAAACTGATCCCACTAAAACCTTCTGTGTGAGTAAGCTTGCCTATTCCAGGGGCACTTGGGTGTCTCAATTGGTTTAGCGTGTGACTTTGGCTCAGGCCATCATCTTGTGGTTTGTGGGTTTGAGCCCCACATTGGGCTCTGTGCTGATAGCTCAGAGCCTAGAGCCTGCTTCAGATTCTATGTCACCCTCTCTCTCTGCCCCTCCCCTACTCGTGCTCTGTCTCTCTGTTTCTCTCAAAAATAAATAAACATGAAAATTTTTTTTAAAAAAGCTTGCCCATTCCCTACCCAATATCTGAATGGAAAGAATTCCATCAACATAGAGAAGGGGGAGCCATGTGCCATGGAGAGAAGAAGCTTACATCCTGCATGGCTCTTCGGTGCAAACCCCTATGAGCTACCTTTAATGAATATTATAGTGAGACATAAACATAATGATAAGCCACAGAGATGTGAATATTGTTTATTATACTGGTCTGAAAATCTTAGTTAATATAATTTCCATTACATTTAAAACTTTTATACCTAGATGACTAAAATCTGTTGGCATAGGGAGGGAGAGACAGGGGTAGGAAATAGGGAGAATGTTACTTCAAATGAAGTAACATAATGTTTGCCAAGTATTTAGAACAGTACATGGAACACTGTGGTCATGACATGAATATTTGTTTAGATAGATTGATAAGTAGACAGATAGATGAGTCAGACCGTTTTTTGTTCTTTCTTTTTTTCTGGCAGAGAAATTCTAAATTCACCTTGAATCTTTGGTTTCTGCTTCTCTGCGGAGGCTCATCCTTCTCTAGTTAGCCATGTTACACGTTGGGTTTCTTCCTCAGCACTCAGTCCTACACCCAATTCTCTTATCACTTCATGTTATTTCTTTGGAAATTTTATCCACAACTATGAAATCTAGTATCTGCATAGGTTGATAATGACATAGTCTGTATCTCTAACTCAGATGTATCCTTTGAAACTTAAACAAGCAAAATCAATTTTCTACTTGATGGCAACTCTAAAAACCTTTCCAAACTTCACATAGTCAACAGTAAACATGGGGCACATGGGTGGCTCAGTCGGTTAAGCATCTGACTTCGGCTCAGGTCACAATCTCACAGTTCATGGATTTGAGCCCCGTGTCAGGCTCTTTGCTGACAGCTCAGAGCCTGGAGCCTGCTTTGGATTCTGTGTCTCCCTCTCTCTCTGCCCCTCCCGTACTCACGTCTGTCTCTCAAAAATAAATAAACGTTAAAAAAATTTTTTTTAAAGTAAACGAATGCTCCTTTTCATGTATTAGTTTTGTTCCATTGATTTGTATTTTGGAAAACTCTACCACCATCATTCTCGTTGTGTAGACCAAATACCTAGGAGCTGCACCTGTCACACCATCCCACCCTTCTCAGGACCAAATGATCAATTTAGACAAGTTTATCTCTGACATGGCTTTCATGACCACCTATCTCTGTCCACAACCCCCCCCCCCCCCCCGCTATCCTACTCCACAATGCTGTTATGAATGGCTGCCAGTCCATCATACTGTTACAAATGGCTGCCAGAATCCATTAAATTCTCAGGTTTCCTTAGCTTCCATGTAATCTACTCTACCTACTGCCTGCTGGTTTGTTTTTTTTTTTTTTTCCAATTCAAATCTAGTTAACATACGCCTCAACTGAAAACCTCGTATGAGACAATAAACTTCAGATATTGAAAAAACAAACAAACAAAAACCCTCGTATGGCTTTTATTCTTTGATAAACATAAGCCATTTGTCATCTACCACCAGGCCCTGTGTGGCTCCACTCCCACCTGCTTCCACTCCCACCCTGCCCATTCCTCGCCATGTGCTCTGAGCTCATTTCACACTGCTTTGCCCTCAGTCATCATTGCCCCACATTTACCACACACTACATGCACTTACTGTCTCTCTCTCTCCTCTCCCTCTCCTTCTCTCCCTTTTTTTCTTGGTGCTTTCATTCTGTGCCACTTTATTTTTTGCCTAATAAACCACTACTTATTTTTCAGGCCAGATGACTTCCTCAATGAGTGCTAGCACCTTATAATACCATGTCCCCTTTCATCATAATACACAACCTAGTTGTAATCATATGTGTTATCACTTGATTCCTATCCATCACTCCTCCGACACTGAATTTTCAACAATCCTTGTCAAAGAAGAGTAAAATATATTTTGTTCTTGATAAAATGAATTAATCTGATGGTAAGAGGTGACAATTTGTTTCTTTGGGAAAAACACACATCAGTGAGACTTTTGAATGAAGAAGGGTAAATGACCATCTCATCCTAAAATGAAAAGATTTGAGACAGGGAGGTGATAATCCTCTCTGGCTAATAACAGAACAGGTAACTATTATTTTAGTGCTTAAAGTTGCTTTTGTACAGGTTATTGTAACTATAGAAGAGGATGACCTTAATATCTTTATTCTTTGGAATGGGAATTGGAAGACATCATCTAAAGTATTCCCATGGGTGTAGTTAAACCCTGGAGAATATAATACCAATATTAGAGCATGGCATTAAATCTGCTTTGAGGAACTAAGAGAAAAGCCTGTGTTTTTACTTGGGACAAAGGCACAAACACAGAGTGACATTATTCTAGAAAAGTCTGATCGGAGATGACAAAAGTTGCCCTACAGAATGAAGTACTCTTCTATTGCCAAGATCACTGTGATGAGTTAAAAGCAGTAAGAAGAACAGAATTTAATCCACTGATACATTTCTCAAGAATTTCCATAAATTGTCTGGAGACAAGAAACTTATAGACCTCTGGTCAACAGTGGTGGCTTCTGGAATAGTGCCCCTGATGGCAGCTTGAAGTGACGTGTGATCCCTGAAACTTTAAGGAGTTGAGGGATAGTGTATTCTTCTACAAAGAATATGGGGCCTCTCAACATTCGATCCTTATTGTTCCTAGTGAGTGAGGAGGATCAAGCACATCATTTAAGAACCTAAATAATTTCTTGGACACCCTTAGCGTTTATGGACCAAAAAGGGGATAGTGCTTGTCCAGGAGTCTGTGTAAATTCCTCAGCTGCCATCTAGTCTGTTTTGAAATAAAACTTAAATCCCAAGTTTGACCTTGGAAGACACCCAGTTTTTAAGATAAAAATGAAGCACTCCTATTTTCAGTGACTCTCAGACAGTGAACATCAGTCACAGAATACAGTTACATTAAAATATGTATTTAAAAGCAAATATTACTCTCAAGATGATAATTGAGAGAGCAATCTGCAATGCATAACTGCTCAGGGTCATGCCTGAGCCTACAAAAGAAAAGTACTTTTGAGCCTTTCTTGATACCTAACCCATTCTTTATAGTACTAACTTCTGCTCCCAGAGCAAGGCACATGTAAAAATGCCTTCAATTAACTATTTTTAAAGTTCTGCCTCTGGATTACTGCTGACCTCTCCTATAACCTCTGTCTGATTTTGTTCACTTTGGTACAGACCTAGAAAATCTCCTACTTGTTGGTAAACTGACATAGGCTGGGAGGTGATTTGTGTTAGTTTTTAAAATAAATTCCTTCATAAACTTGAAATCCTAAAGCTTATCCCTAGAGCAAGAGTGTCAAGAAGAGAGTCCATGGGAAGCCCAATACAGGCATTTGGGAGGCCATAGATACAACTAGTGACATAATATAACCTTGTTCCCAGAGATATTTTAACATGAAAAAAATGATACATCATACAGAAGCAAATAAAACATCACAAGGGCAATTAATATAACAGAATTAACCAAATTCAAATTACTATGTATCCAGCTATGTAACAACAATTATAGTTATACATCTAATGAGGTATAGTATCTGTCTTCATATAGCTTGCATTCTAATGGGAATGGCCTCTAGCTATAAATTACTGTGATACGTGGTAGAACACATTAGGAGCTACAAAAGAAATAAACACAAAGTGATATGGAATATAGTGTAAACAACTCAAGGAAGTTTAGGCGGTATTTCTATATCCTTTAAATTGCAGCTTCCCTAGCTAATAGCTGAGAAAACCTGCATACATGGCATTAACTGTGTATGTCTCAGTATTTTTCAATCCATACAATGGGTTGATTCATATTTCTTATATAAATGAATGAGATGATTAAAATGGCGAATGTAAATACCTAGTAATTTATTGCATACATGGTAAATATTCCATTAAAGTAGAACTCTTCCATGGAAACACTCTTTGTAGATATTACTTCTGACTAGGATATGTAAGGACAGGGAAGTTTCAATAAATCTCAGCAGAGAAGGGGATGATTTATTCATGATAAATGAATTTTGGATTTTTTTTGTTTATTTATTTTGAAAGAGAGAGAGAGAGCAAGCAGGGGAGAGGCAGAGGGAGAGGAATAGAGAAAGAATCTCAAGCAGGTTCCTAGCTATCAGTGCAAAGCCCAATGTGGGGCTTGAACTCCCAAACTGTGAGATCATGATGTGAGCAGAAACCAAAAGTTGGACACTTAACCAACTGAGCCACCCAGGAGCCCCAAGTTTCAGATTTTCAAAAGACAAACTGTGAAGTGGGTTGCAGGGGATTCCACATAAAACCAACAGTAAGAACCAAAACATAGAATAGAAGATACACAAGTTGAATGCAGCAAACAGGTCTGAGCAAAAAGGACCTGTGAAGAAATGATGAGAGAACAGAATAGAAAAGGCCTCTAAGCCTGGATGTGATTCTATTGATAATGAGGAATCTCTGAAAGTTTGGTCAATGTAACCCTGAAAGAATACTTCTAAGAAAATGGATTCTTTTATTAAATATATTATAGAAGTTCTGCATATGCAAAGCATTTTTAGAGATTTCTAGTATATATTAACATAGCAATGCAAAAAAGCAAACTCTATCCAACTGTATTTAACCTAAATTTTATGAAGTTATTTACTAAACAAATTTCCATCTCTGTTTCCCCATGGGCAGCATCTACTAAAAACTTTTATTTTGGGTATTACAGGAACTTACTTAGAGAAATGTGGTCTAAAGTCTGCTTTAAGAAGACACAGTTCTAGCCGACCTATCAGTTGGAAGAGAAGAGTTTCGAGGCTAGGAGACCATTATAAAAGGTGAGTTGTGAGTTAGTATGTGAATGGCTTAGTCTGCAGATACAAAATTGAGAGAAAGGCATAAATCAGAAGCAACGATCCTTGCCATATGATTACTGAAAGACAAAAGAATATGCACAACCCAACAGAGACTCCAAAATGTTAAGCCCAAATGATTGTGTCATCTGTAATAAAAACCGGAAATGCCAAAGGAAGAACGAGGTTCAGAGAAAAGGGACAAATTCTGAAAGTGTTGAGTTTTGGGGCCTTCTCTGAAACTTTCAACCAGGCAGCTGAAGATTTTGTTTCAAGCGAACCAAACTTAGTTTAAAACACAGGAGGTGTCAGATTCAGGACAACATGTGAAAGAGTCAAAGCTGAACAGGGCCCTATCTCTGCTCTTGAGGTCTCAACTTTTCTGGACACACTCCTTCATTAGAGAAGACCCAGAATTCTTTCAGAGGAAATCTTGGACATGCTCATGCTTCTCCTGAGTCTGCCATCCATTCAGTCATATCCTTTAAAGACCCAACTTTCAAAAAGAGAACATCATCCCTCCCTCACACTAGGCAATGTGTCAAAGCACACAACTCTCTCATTTTGTTGTTACACAAAATTTTTGTATTCCACTCTCTTTCAAAAAATAAAACACTGGATTCTTTACAGCCAATATCTTAAGGACAGTTTGGTATTAGAGAATAATATTTCCTTGAGAACTGCTTGCAGCATAGGGACACCATCCCTTGAGATCAGTGTTTTTATATCAAGCTGTGTACAGCATTCAGAGTTCCTGTGGAGAAGAGTCAGGGGGCATCTGAGAAAGCAGAAGAGAGTCCATGACAGGCATTTCATGCTCACCAAATATTCATGCACTTCCACATATTTCAAGGACTTCCAGTTACGTTGGGATCATGTGAAAATATCTGACAAACAGATTATGCATTAAAGTGACATGTACCCCATTGGGACTGAGGCTGGAAAAAATCCCTACCTCATTTCTATACTCTCTCTTCTTCTGCCTCAAAGTTTTGTGTCATGAGTGCTAGAGTTTACAGATGGAAGAGGGTATCCTGACCAATGTTGAACTTTATATGAGCAACAAATAAACAATGATTCATTTAAGCCACTGAGAATTCAGATTTAATGCATTTTGTTTTGTTTTTTTAGTTTTGGTTTTTTTTTTTTGGGGGGGGGGGGAGATGTGGGAAGGGGTATTGGGGCCAACACAGTGGGATTAATACAGAGCTCAAATGAAGAGAACAGCTCCATGTCAGCTAGAGTTTTTTCGTGTTGGACTTCCAAATAAAACTTACTGGTAGAAATCTTTAGCAGATCTAATGCTCTACATCACATCAATGTTATTTTTGTCTCAGTTGAAATCATCAGAAAATTACATATTTAGACCATGGTCTGTAATAGAATTTTTTTTACTGATTTACTTTTTGATGGTATACACGAACTTAACAGAAGTTAAGAGAACTCAATAGAACTCAACACTGTAATCATTATACTGATAATATTGAGTTTATTGCCCACCATGTCAAATAGGTTTATGAGAGCCCATTTAAAGAATGTCTCTCAGATCTCAGAAGTGGGAAGAACTAGAATTCTCCACAGAAACTTCTATATTTTTAATTCAAAAATTAATGGGAGAGAACACGTTAGAAAATGGAAGATAGGACATTATCAGAAGGATTCCTTAGTCACATTTGACGCATTCCTTTCAATAAAGAATGTCAAACTGTAAGAGGAAAATTAATAAACCTAATTGTTAGAGTCACTCAACCAACATGTTAAAGGGTCTAGAAATTTTCTCATATGAATAATAGTGAAGAGTCAAAGAGTGATTAGTCTGAGGCAGAGAGGACTTGCTAGGGTTTTTGAAAAGGGTATGTATATGGGTTTGGTAATGGGGGATGGTGGCCATACGGTCCTTGCTTTCACATATTTAGTGAGCTGCTATGTCTTAGGTGAAAACACATAAAACTACCTTTTTTAGAGGCCAAAAAAGGCTCAATATTGACAATTTCATATGGTTCTACCTAATGGAATAGAAAATATAGTTATCTGAATTGTTTATTAGGGAAGAACTGGGGACAGTATTTAGACTTTACAAAAGTTAGATTTTAGGCTAAAATAAGATAGAAATTTTATCTAGAATCATTCCAAAGTGGACCCATGAATGGAATATTAGGTCCAAAAGGCAAGTAATATCAGAGAATTCATGTAAGAATTCCATGCTTTGAATTTAGGTTGGATATGTGATCTTGATGTCTTTCATTTCTACAGTTCTAATATTATTACATAACTTTTAAAACATTCTTGTAAAAATGTTCTTCAGTGTTGGTTTTCTCAATTTAAAGATTTGCTTGCAAACCAAATGTTGAGCCTAAAAAAACACACTCAGGGCTGGCTTCATGGGCATGTGACCTGCTTATTAAAGCCTGTGCACCTGCTATTGTAGGATCTCTTCGGAATCCTTAGTAACTTTTGAAATAAGAGATTTCAATTTCCTACATTTTCATTTCACACTGAGGCTTGAAAATTATGTAACTAATCCTGAATACATAGTCTTCTTAAACTTTTATGCAGATTAAAATGATAAATGCACATTAATTCTAGGTCATTAAAGACTAGTTTATCACCTTTAAATTACATTTGGGAATTGTCCTTACATATCAAAATTTATTGCCCCAAAAGATCATTTTGTAATAACTATTAAATAACGTATGCCAGCATGCTTTGGAAACTGAAGAAGTTCTAATGGAATTTGGGTGTTTTATGTAAAATTAAATCATAAAATGTTTCCAAAGGTATAAATAAAAATAATTATGGATAAGACTTTTGGAGAGGCAAAAAGCAAATCTATGACAATATGCCAATTCCACTTCTTGAAAATAAATAGACATGAAACAAAGAATAAAGGGATAGCAGGAAGGCAGGGAAATGCATAACTATTTTGGTCACAGCTTCTAGCAACCCATTAAAATGACAACCAAACAGAGGTAGCAACAGATGTATCCACCATCGAAAAAAGTTAAATTAAATCAAGCGATAAATTTCAAATGAAGTAACTGTTCAATGAAAAGGAAAAAAAATAAAAATCACATCTGCTTACACAGCGATGAAGCATGAAAGATTCTGTTGAAAGTTTATGTCGAAAATTAAGATATAGATAAAGCAATCTATGTGCACTCATCCAATAACGAGAAAAGAATGAATTGGTGGATTAGTGCCAATTTTAATTTTGAAATCCTCAAAAAAAAAAAAGAAAGAAAATTAAGATTATTGCTGATAGACTCTTTCTACTATAGCAGACAATCCAGCTGAAACTCTAGAAGGACACAAAGTAAATTCATTTTTAAAAACAAATAGTACAGTTCTGTTCTTTGAAAGACATATGCATAATACGGGTTTTTTCCCCTACTTTAGAGACCATTTGACTTGAAATTCTTATATTCTTATAAATATTTTAGATAAGGAAATAAAACTCATAATTATTTAACACTAAAAGTTGAAATTACTCACTATATCATTGTTACTAAAATAATAGCACATGCAGTCCACTAACACCAAAAAAGTCCAGGTGAGTATGGAAAAGTAAGGTTGGAGGGAATCAGATCTAAGTTGAGATTGCCAGAGCCATAAGAAAAACTCTGAAGCCTACTGAACTCAAGAAGGATTTCTGGACCCTTTGGAAAAGGACTGAATAAGCATGATAGTGGAAACTGAATTCCAGCTGCCCTTCTCTGGACTTACCTGTAGTGGAAAAGGACTGAGAAGAAAAATTTCAAGTATTTACATTTGTGAAATTGGTGTTGAGAAGACAATCTGTGAAATATTACTATTTCTTTGTAGTAAAATTTCTTTGTAGCATTATGCCCCTTGTCCTTCATTCTAGCTTTCACTATGTTTCCTCTTTGTATCTCTCCTCCTTGCTCCTCAAGATTTCAAGCATGCTATGACTATGAGTCCTTCCATTTAGCCAATGTTTACTGTCTTTCCAAATTCTTTTTTGATATTGCTGTGACCATGAGTGATATTTTACTAAAGGAGAATAGGATGTAGATTCCTGGAAGTTCAGGGATATGGGGACTGAGGAGAGATTTCTGGATTCCCTGGGTGCCTACTTCCACAGGTTGCCTTCCTGATATCCTTAACTTCTGGAACTCCTGCTCTGGCCTCCTTTTAAGGCCTAGAGCACAATTAAGTGTCTCCTCTTGTCCTGCATTTGCACCACACTGAGGATCCTTTGGAACCCTGAAACATGCGATGTGGCCATTTGTTGGCTGCCAAAACGAACAAACAAGCAAACAAACTTTTAGAACTCCTCACTCCAGCCCTCCTATACTGAAACATAATTCATGGCCCTTGGTCAGTTGAGGGACACTATCAACTTGATCACTTTCCAAATACAACTTTCCTTTCTTTACTCTATGATGTCATATAGAGATATTCCATGTAACTCCTACTGCTTGATCCAATGGGACTATGATATGAAAATTACATTAGGATAAAAATAGGTAAAATAAATGCTTATTGAAGTCCTTTACAACAACAATATCAACTAGTGTCTCTGAGTGGGACAGATGTTTAGAGACCAGTTTAGTGGGGGACATCATGGGGAAGAAAGTAGGTGACACGCTATGTAAGGAAGTATTAAGAACAAGCAAGTCGTTTGTTATTCTTCTTATTAAGACAGTCTGTGTGCCAGGTTAACATGTTTCTTAAAAACATTAGAATGATCATTCAGTTCAGCTTAACAGTTTAGTAACTGAAAGCTGATTGAGAGTATACAGATATGTGTGTGTGTACACATAACTTATATACGCACTTATGTGCAAAATCAGTTTGAGCTTGTCTCACTTAAATGGATCTACCTATCGAGTTTGCTAGGGATATGCTTTAGATATGCTTTAGATAACTCAAGATAACTCAAGTATTTCTCTGCATGCTTTCATATTCTTGCCCATTGAGGAATCTTCTTAAAAGAAGATATATAATCATTAGCAAAGAATCCATAGTCCAACTGGCTGTATTTCCATCTCCTCATTCCAGTGACAGATTTCATGGGTTGGGAAGAACGAGGAGATCCCAACTCCTTCTCTATACTACTAGTTTATGTATGTATTTATTTTTAAGGCTTTTTAATTGTACTATAACTAACATACAGTGTTATACTAGTTTCAAGTGTACAATATAATGATTCCACAATTCTATGCATTACTCAGTGCCCTATATTATTAGTTTTAATAGCTGGCTTGGTTGAACAAATTCTAAGCATGGAATGCAAGAAACAAAAAATTATGTTTGAAAGCACTGGTATCCTGTAACATAACAGCAGTATAAAAGTAGTTCTTCCTAGATTGAACCTGGAACTTTTACATTTCCAAAATCCTCTCTATTTTACAAAAGACAGAAAAGGAATTCTACTACTGATAATTGCAAAGGCAAACAGGTTGCAAATGTTCTGATCATCCTATATTTCTGTCCTGTTTCACGTTTTATAGATAAACAATGCATCAATATCAGAATGGCATCTTGTTAACAATGTTAAGGCAGAATTCTAAATTTTCAAGCATTTCTAGAAAAGCAAACTATCGATAATAAATTGTATTTACAGAGAACTCTTATCTACTTGAATGAATTGAGAAATCTAGAATATTAAGTCATCAAGAAATGATTAGTTAAATGATTTAATTATAGCACAGCATGTTTTTCTGCTGATAATGTTACTAATTATACTTTAATAAACCAATCCCAACAAAACAATTACAATCCAAATGTTTAACATAAAAATCCAATCTCCTTTGGAGCTAAGACTAGTATTTCAAGTGTAATTTCTCTGTTAGAAATTTATTCTGATTTTTGTAGTTCATCAAAATAAATCAGTATCTAACTTAGCAATAAATTCTATCAGTTCAAGTTTTCTCTACAAAACATTAACAATAGCACAAAACATTCAAAATACGGAGAAATATTTTATATGATGATTTAAGTTGATGTGCCTTTCCTGATCAAATTGAAATACAAAGTTTTCAGATTGGTGCAAAGAAGGCTTATAAAAATATACTCAAAGTGGAAAATATGTAGCAATGTTATGAATATAGAGGAAGAGTTTAAATAGTATTTTTATATTGCACTGTGCTTATGCAAAGCCTTATTCACACAAATGAAAACAATGTCATGATATTATTATTTTTAACTCTTCAAGAAGATTTTGGTAGATAAGATCATTTTTGAGCAATTGTTTACTCTCTCCCCATCTGTATCCCTGGAGGAGGATATACGTTTCCATTGCTTGGCTTTAGTATTTCCTGTCTGACTTTGCTTTGGCCAAATGGATATCTTAGAGGAACAAACACAGAAAAAGGTGGCATGTTTTTGCACAGATGGGCTTGTGCTTTTGACTTCTACCATAACAACATGCTTTCAGTTCTGTGATCTCAGCAGGATGACCAACATGTACATCAGATCTGGACTTTAAGCAAATCCCAACCAAGCATGGCCTGTATCAGGTGACTTGTAGCTGACCACAGGTGCATGAACAAGAAAAAAATGCTTATTGGTATATCTCAGTAAATTTTGCATGGTTTCTTAACACAAAATTATTGTGACAATAGCTTAACTGCTACGAAGGTGTTGTTGAGCATTTCTGTTATTCAGTCATTACATTTACTATGTGCAAGTTATAATATCTTTAAAATAAACTAGAACTATGTTCTAATTGAAGAAAGCTGTACCACAGTATTTCATTAAATGTCCTCTGGTAATTTGCTTTATATTCACTCTCAATTAAGTGCCTTCTAGGTTCTTAAAATTGTGACTAATTTTGCGAAGCTAGATCAGAAATCTTAGTATAAAATCTACAAAGTGAATCCTTTTATCTTTTTAGTATGGAAATAAATGTTTTACTATAAGCAAATGTGGTCTTACTCAATTTTGTGAACCTACTATTTCGGAAATTTCCCGATCCATAATAAAACTTCAATAACATTAGTTGAATAAAGTAAAGAGATAGTATCAGTCTTCTGTCAGCCTTCTCTCACCTACTTACTCAGAAGCATACCACATCATAATTGCTATAGGTATTGTTTCTATAATATATTCACTCTCATCAATGCCCTCATTTAATCATATTTTTTACTCCCTGTATTATTAACATACCTGGAACCTAGTGAGGAAATTGGTGTTTGTTCAGTGAATGAATGAATATATGGATGAATAAAATAGAAGAATTTTAAAGTTATAATTTAAGATTGAAAGCATAGTATTTATAATTAGATTGATTTTAAATAGTCTCTATTAAAACTTGATAATTGGGAAGATGCATTTTCCTGTTCCATTTAAATTTTACACATAGTGATCGACTTAATTATAAATTTCATTTCTTTATTCAGTAGATATATATTAAACATTTCTTATCTTTCCCTGCACTCTGCTAGTCACAATGAGAAAATAACAGGTATATCCCATGACATGATGGAGATTATAGTCAAAGGCATCATAAATGATGATCTACATAAAGGTTTGTTTTAAATGGATAATACTCTCAATATTTTTGTTATTACAAACCCAAGAAATGCATTTATAGGTTTGCAATACGTTTTAAAGTGTCAGATAAAAAGGTATTTTAAGAATGGGTGAAACATGACACTTTAATGAATTAGCATAGAAACATGACAAATACTCTAGTTATGAGTATATTTGTGAAACAGACATGGAAAATGAGTTTTGTAATAAGACTACTGTGTCCTTGGATGAAATATGATAATTTTGCTACTCAATATTTATCAATTAAAATAAAAAACACAATATTGTTGCTTACATCAGAATTTAGGTATATAAATAACTCACTTTGATAGGCTTGAGGCATGTTTCCACATTTTCTAAGATGTGGAATTAAAAATTTAAACTCTATACATTTTAATGGGTGCAAATCAAATATTTAAAAATTTCTAAAAATTAGGTCTTCAAGCTTTATTAAGGGCCTTAAGAACATATTTATTTTCTAGAAATGTAAACTTTTCTGATAATGTGATTCTTTTACAAAACCTTGAAAAGATCTTCTTATCATTAACTTAAAAATGAATGTGTACAATAGAAAGTCACTAGGATTGAGTAAATTTAGCAACTATCTTGTTTTGTTACATATATATCTAATAGATTCAGATTTGACTTTTATAATTAACAGACGACAAGCTCATTTGCTTTTATAAGATAGAAAGAAAAGGAATGTTAAAGGAACTTAAATTAGATTTCACCATCTGTTTAATGAGTTTCAGGCCTTGTTTGATAATAAATTTCCAGATATAAAATTTCAAAATGATCATTTTCAGAAAGAGTAACTGACCTGACTTGTAAAAGGTATATAAATGCCTATTCACACTCATTCCTATAAAACTCATGATTTGTTTTATTTCTAATGAAACTGATTAAGCTTCCATTATAGCAATGTGAAATACATAATAAATGCAGAACTTATATTCATAAGAGTTATCATAGTTCTTAAGGTTATTATAATTCATATTTTAATTTTACAAATAGGACTTTTACTTAGTTTGGTTGTTAATAAATCTCTTTGGAGTATTTATTTCACTACTGCAATATCCTGTGCCTAAGAGACTTTCCCGTCAATCCCCCATGACCATATTCTGCTACTGTCAGCCTACTTTCAAGGTGCATTAACTGCTCCAAAACTATAGGGGGCCATCTGGTTAAGTGCTTCTGAACTGCAAGAAATATATCCTGAAACTCCTCTGCACTGACGGATTACATCTTCAAACCACATTCATAAAATGATAGTTAAGTAATTACAGAGTACAGTTATTGAGTCTGCCACTACAGACTCTTAACATACCTGCAGAAAGCTGAGAGTACACATAAGCCAGTTAAAATTTATGGATGGCCAAAGAGTGCTTCAGAAAATCAGGTAAATTATTTTCTGCATGCTAAACTTTGGGGTATTTGGAGTCAATTTCTGGCCATTGCCAGGAGAGGACTGTACATGGCCCAGAAAACTGTGAATAATAAGAGGAGAAAATCTGGGCTGTTTGGGAAGCCTTATAAACTATTATGACCCTAGGAATTCAGAGTTCAGTGAGGGTGTTTGAACTATGAACTTGAATTAACATGCAGAAAAGGTAGAGGAAAGGTTTCTCATTTTACCAGCACGAAGATCAGCCTAGTTTAAGCTAAAAAATTAGCAATGTTTGTGTGATAAGCCCAAAACACTAGAGTCAGAATAGGAAGACAAAGGTTAGGGTCAGAAATAATAAAAAATAGCAAACTAACCAAGATATTTGGATACAGAGAAAGAGGCCACAGTCAATACCATCCAATACCCCAGTTTTTTAATTCCTTGATTTTTCTTTCTAAGCAAGTATTCTCGTAAGTCAGAGAATGCCAAGGAGAACACAGGAGCACACAGGTTCTTTGTCAGAAAAAAACTGACACATGATGGATAACCAGGAATTACAAAGAAAAAAATAGGTACAATTGTTTTGTTGCAATTAAAAACTACAACAATTTGTTTTGTTTTCTCTTGTTTTTAAGAGAGGATGAAACACCGAGAAGTAACAGTTGAAAAGAACTGAAACATTAAGGAGTACATCTGTGGGGAGATTAGATGTCAGGTTTGTGTAGAAAAGGGGAGTAACTAGCTAATGAGGCTTGAGACATGGAAGATGAGATCAAGCAGGTCCATATAAATTCTGATGTAGGGTTTCCCTTTCATTTGAAAAATCATGTTTATATTTATCAGAGTAATAAACATATCTAATAGAAAACTGAGTAGTACCAAAAGGTCTATGTTAAGAAAAAATAGCATTCCTAAGCCCAAGCACTTTATATGCCATGTTTCCTGCTCCTGTAAGCAGTAGTAATCAACCTGATGGATTTTTCTGGTATTAACCTTACATATCTACATAACTTGTAGTAAATAGGCAGTTTTTCTGTTTCTTGAATGTCAATTCTTGGCAATATTTATCGATTTTCTATGTTATACCACCAACTCCCCATTTCTTTTTCCCATCCAACTAATATAGTTTTAGCAAGGTTTTTATTAATGTAATAGTTGTATCTACAAATCTACTATTTACTTCAGAGCAATATCTTATTATGATTATATTTTTTCTGTAAAATTTTTCCCCTATAATCTATAATTGTCATGGTATCTATCAACTGCCTTGAATCTATCACATCTTTCTATGTATCTACCCTGTTTTTTTTCTCAAATGCTTTAGCAGATCTGTCAAACACTTAGTAATATCTTTTCCATACATTCCAACATCTCACCTTTTTACATTTATTTATTTTTGATAGACAGAGAGAGAGCACAAGTGGGGAGGGGCAGAGAGAGAAGGAGACGCAGAATCTGAAGCAGACTCCAGGCTCCGAGCTGTCAGCACAGAGCCCGACATGCAGCTCAAACTCACAAACCACGAGATCATGACCTGAGCCAAAGTTGGACACAACCGACTGAGCCACCCAGGTGACCCCAACATATCACTTTAAAAGTTACTATTTTTTCCTTTTTAGCTTATAAAATTCCCTTCCATAGCCACCTTTTTCCCTGTTCTGATGTTTTCAATCTGATGTTTAGTTTCCTAAACCCCATATATTCTTATTTTTTTTATTACTCCCATTGCCAAGAGCTTTCTACAAAAAGCATAATAAAATATGTATATGTGCATCCTTACCTATCTGAAAATCTTTTTATCTTCATGGTTGACTGCTAGTTTAGCTGGGTATAGAATTTCAGGTCAGAAATCAGTTGCTTTATAATCAGAAAGTATTGCTTTTGCATTTTTGTCTAGGATTCCTGTTGATAAGCAACTATAAATCTAACCCTATCTTTGTATGCATTACACACACATATATAAATATATATATACACATATATATACATATATATGTATATATATATATATATACACACACACATATATATTTATTTTTTTCACTGGAAGATTTTGATATCTTCTCTTCAATATTCAGAAGTTTCACAATTATTTGTGTGTGGTGTATGTTTCATTGATTGTGATGGATCCTTGGTGGGTTCCATTTGGAGTCATGATTCCTTACTTTTGAAAAAAAATGGTATTTGATAAATTTCTTCTATTAGTTTGGTTATTTTCTCTGAAATTCTTATTACTTGGATCTTCTGGAGTGAAATTCTAATGTCTCATCATCTTTCTATTTCCTTCTCTTTTGTGTGTTATTTTTTTTATATTTCCTTAACTTTATCTATAAAACCCTTCCATTGAATTCAATTTAAAGAAATTAAAGAAAGGCACAAAGATTCTGGGATAGAGTGATCAGAAAGCTTTAAAGGAAATCAAAGGAATGAGAACAAAGAAAATATAGTCAATAGCACAGATAAGTGATATTAAATGTTCAAGAGAGATAACAACCTATAAAAGGCTATTAGATTCTGAACAACAACAACAAAAGATAATCAATGACCTTAGCAAGAGAATTTCAGTGGAGTGATGGAGGCAGCAATCAGACTGAGTGGATCAGGAAGTAAAGAGGAAAATTGATAAAACTTTACAGACATTCAGATATTAAAGTTAAAAAGGAATTACATATTTTATTTAGCACAGTATTTGCAAAACTGTTAGGATTACGTAGGATAAGCCTTCAGTATACTATACAATTATTGCCAGTATAAAATAATGTTCTATATAGAAATGAAAATTCATGTCAAAATATTGAAATATACTTATTAATATTTATTATGTAAATGGATTCATACAATATGTGATCTTTTGTGACTGTCTTCTTTTACTTATCATGTTTTCAAGGTTCTTCTATGTTGTAGCATTTATCCATAGTAATCACTTTTAACTGCTGAACAAAGTTTCATTTTATAGATATATAATATTTTATTTACCCATTCATCAGTTGATGAACATTTGAATTGTTTCTACTTTCTGTATATTATGATATACATATATCTGTATATATATATATACATATATATCATATATCATATATATCATATATTCATATCATATATATCATATATTCTGTATATTATGTATATATGTATATATATCATATATCATATATTCATATCATATATATCATATATTCTGTATATTATGTATATATGTATATATATCATATATCATATATCATATATATCATATATTCTGTATATTATAATATATTATGTATATTATGTACACTGCTATAAACATTCATGTACAGGTTTTTGTGTAAACACATGTTTTCTTTCCTCTTAGGTATACAGCTAGGAGTAATATTTCTGGCTCGTATGGTAACTCTATGTTTAACCTTTAATAGAACTATCTAATTCTCAAAGTAGTTGCATGATTTTACATTCGACCAGTGGTGTTTGAGAGTTTCACTTTCTCTACATCCTACCACACTTGTGATTTTTTTATTTTTTTGATTATATAACAAAATATGTTAGTTAAGGTGACTATAGACATACAGCTAATATCTACAAGAGCTGGAATCTAGTCATGCCTTGTGGCAACTCAAAAGTCATGCTCTTGGGGCGCCTGGGTGGCTCAGTCGGTTGAGTGCCCGACTTCAGCTCAGGTCATGATCTCACAGTTCGTGAGTTCGAGCCCCGCGTCGGGCTCTGAGCTGACAGCTCAGAGCCTGGAGCCTGCTTCCGATTCTGCGTCTCCCTCTCTCTGCCCCTTCCCCACTCATGCTCTGTCTCTCTCTGTCTCTCAAAAATGAATAAACATTAAAAAAAAATTAAAAAAAAAAAAAGCCATGCTCTTTAGCATACTGCAATATTGTGGCCAGTTAATTTTATTGAAATAAAAGGAACTTTGCTATTTATTTATTTATTAATTATTATTATTATTATTATTATTATTTTGGTTCTTTGACATTTTGTAGTTCCTGAAAAATTCAAATTCTGGTAATTTCAATTTTTTGCAATAAATATAAATTTTTATGGGAGATGGTTAGAATTTGGAATCTCATTTTGTGAAATTATATTTCATGTTATGTTTCAAACAGAAAGATTAAAGATCTTAGCCTATAAATGGTTCTAGTTTTACCTAATCACCAAAATATAAAGTACAAAAGTTCTAGTGTTCAAAATTCTCGCAATATGTTTGAGAAATGGAAAACCTGGTAGATAAGTGGCTCAAATTTTAATAGGTAATAATAATAATATCCAATACATATTCTCTTATGTATTGAATCAGCAGCATCCAAGCAAATATAAAGTAAAATTTTATCCAACATAAAACAATTACATACACTTTAAGTAAAAAAAAAAATCAATGGCCAACCCAAATCCTTTCATTTCCAGTTGATTGTACACTAATTGAAATGGTTGGTTTTATGCTGACAGTTGATTTTTTTTTAATGAAATGGTGAATAGTAAAGTTAGCGCATTATACCACACACTCTAGAAAAGCAACCTTCCATTGAATTTATTCAGACCAGCTAATTGCTAAATTAGATGACCATTCCAAGTTATTGAGTACATTTCAAATACTTTCATCTGAACCAAAAGATAACTAAATGTGTTTTGGTTACTACTGCACAGCTAAGTAAAATCAAATGGTGTCTATCTTTCTGGAATATCAATATGATTAAGCCTGACACTGGTGTGTAATACAGATAAGTCAAAGTGCTGTGGTGAATTCTCAGAGCAAGAAAAGAAGTTTGTAGAAGTGAAAGAAATTCACAGAATCACCTGATACCACTGACCAATCAGTGGTGATTAACTGGTTCTGCATCACTATTATAAGCTATTATCAGTAAGAATAAGTTTCTAAAATGTGTATTAGAGTCAGTGTTTTAATGAAAAAACCTTAGGCCGTTTTCAGAATTCAGAAACTTCGACATATTAATGTTTTTAAACATCTCGTATATATTTTTTGTATATATAAACACTAACGTCATAACTGCCACTAAGTTTTAAGTTAGAACTTCTCAGTCTATTACAGCTCTAAAGTTACCATTTATCATATTGGTATTCTAGGAACAGAATGGGAAAAAAGAAAAAAAGGCAATTTAGCACAGTCTTTTCCTACATGAAATAAAAAAGACTTCATCTCTGCTTGAATCCAGTACGTTATGAGTATTGAAAAACATATTATAAAATGTCTATATATTTTGTAGTTTTAAGCAAATGGTTATGATTATTGCTTTTTCTCACATTTAAAAATCAAATTTATTTTACACATGAAGACATATTTCCAAGGAAGTTTTAGTCTCTCTATAAAAATGAATATTTAATAGAAACTGATAATATTCTCTTATGTATTGGAATTAGGAGGTTTGAAGAAGTAAAATGTTACTTAAATCCACTACTTTTAACAACACTGTAGCATTTATTGGTTTTGCAATAAAAGAATTATAGAAAATTATTGTTATATTACTTTTTATGTTTCACATTGAAAGTAGGTAAAGTAATTTCTAAGCTATGGGTCATTATCATTTATAACTAACCATGCTTAACAGTTAGGTTTTTAACTGCTGACATCACTTTTTTTCTTTTTTGGAAAAATGATAGATATTATTTAATATTTAAAGATAAATTGCTGCAAAATTGTGATTTTTTGGCTGACAACTCTGCCCTAAACAAGCTTAGTCAATATGAACAACAAGAAGTTTTAAAATAAATTTGCTAAGAGAAGAAATCTGAATTAAATTTTTCATACATTTCCTCAGCCACGATAAGAGGAATCAAGTATTGTTTACAATCTATTATCAAAGGGCAATTTCGTCTGATGCAAGCATCTAAGAAAGTTCATGTTAACCCTTTAGAACTTCTCCTTTTATAAAATTCCTCACCATACTCATCACAGGTAATTTTCAAAGGTATAAGCTTGTCTACCTCAAGCAGCACAGGCTTTAAAATGTAGGAAACCCCTGGGAAGCATGTTAGCACAATGGCTTCTCCAGAGAAAGGGGTCAGAATCACAGAAGGCAGAAGGCCAGGCATGATTGTCCTCTTTTCTCCAAGGTTCTTGTTCCCAATTCAGAAGGATTTACAGAGGAGGAGGGGACTTTGAAGTGTCTGAGATCCCTGAGGTCCAACCTACAATCTGTAATTCTCCATGTATATCAGATCTTCTGAGCAACTTATTTTTTGTCTTCTAGGTTTTAAAAATAGAGGGCTTGTCCTAAACAAAATAAAATTAAAGTTGTGTCTGCTAGGATCTTTCTCTAGGAAGCCTTGAAACTTTTTATAAACTATTTTCTAAAAATTTTTTAATGTTATTTATTTTTGAGAGAGAGAAAGAGACAGGGCATGAATGGGGGAGGAGCAGAGAGAGAGGGAGACACAGAATGTGAGACAGGCTCCAGGCTCTGAGCTGTCAGCACAGAGCAGGACACGGGCTCAAACCCACAAACCGTGAGATCATGACCTGAGCCAAATTGGATGCTTAACTGAGCTATCCAGGTGCCTCTAAACTATTTTCTAGTTAAAATATTTATTTTGGCCATACTTGGAGTACCCACAGGTGACACCAGTTCAAGCCAACATTTCTAAAAGATTGCTACTTTGGTCTCTAGAACTCCATGTGATTTTCCTACCACCCATGTGTAATCACTGCCAAATTCCCAATTATACCTTCAACATGCTGAGAAAGTTGACATATATCCTGTGCTTCACTTCATGTATAAATTCTTACAATTTTCCTGAATAAAAATTTAGCAATATTTATTAAAATACTTAAAATTATGAATGAATAGATTCTTGGTTATAGCATCTAGAAATATATCACAAGGGGAAACAGTTATAAAACAATTTACATCTGGAACATTCCTATTAGCAGTATTTATTATGGTGAAAAATTGGTAACAACCTAAATATCCAACTTCAGTTTTAGATTAAATAAAATTATAGTCCTTCCATATGATAGAATATTATACAGGCACCAGCAACCACATTGCAGAGCATTTTATTTTATGGAAACAAATACGTTACGTGTTATTAGGTGAGTACTTTGTGACACAAAACCAAATAAATGTACTCTTGAATCTCATTCGGTTATACTAAAAATGTAAAAGTATTGATCTAATTATATGTATAATTAAGTCTAGCAAGAGCCTAGAAGGCTTGCTCATTTCCTGATCCTGCTTATTGTTTTACAAGTATGTTATAAGTTGTTTATTTTCCACTCATTTTGAAAATTTTCTAAAATAACCCATTTCAATTTCTTATAATGGACATTGATTATCCTTCAGTAAAAGAAAAGTTAATGTTACTAAATACCTTGTCTGTCCTAGATCAACTCTCTATCTACGTGGTATCACATACATTTAATAAATGCTTTCTCCTTTCCTAGACTTTCAGAATATACATCTCTCATATGATTCTGCTATTTTATACTATCCTCTAACAGTTTTTGTTGAGAATTTATTCTCTAACAAGAAGGTGGCCACCTCGCGGTCCCACGACTTACATATTATCTAACGCTGATGTCCCAACGGGCACCTCTTGCTGTGTGGTTGCCACTGAATCCTGGATGTTCCCCTTGAGAGTCTGATGTATTTCAAATGTAACAGAGCCATAATTTCCAATTAACCCCAACAACTAAACCCCAGATTGTTCCACTTCCAGAATTCCTTGTTTCACTTAATGACACTATCATCCCACCCAGCGTAGTTTTCATCCTTGCTCTCTCCCTCTCAATCCCATTTGCAATCCATCAACAAATCCTGAGTAACTCTCCTTCTCCTATGTATCTAAATCTCCCTGCTTCTCATATTAGCCATTCTTCCTATTCTAGTCCCAACCACCACAATCTTTTGTTTTGTTACTTTCTTCCTCTATGTTTGTTCTTCTTCTACTTTTGTCCATTTCCAAAGTGAAGCCAAAACTACCCTTATAAAACATTAATTATATCATCCTCTGCCTACAGTCTTTGGCTTCCCATCCCACTTAGGATAAAATCTGAACTCCCTGCTGGAACTATCAAATCTTAATTCAGAATCTCTCTCTCTTACCTGTTCACTCACTCTGTTCTGGCCACATGGGCTTCTGTTTGTTCTTTGAATACAATAAACCTATTTCTGCCACAGGTCCTTTGTATGTGCTATTCCTTTTGCACCAAACACAGTTCCTCAGATTTTCCTGATTCTTTTCTTTTCCTTAACACCAACCCAAATATCCTCCTTTTAATGGTCTCCAAAAACACATGCTTCTTAAGTACCTTTTCCCACCTCATCCTGTTTTGTTTTCTTTATAACATTTGTCAGCTATAGTTATTGTACTTGCTATTAAGACGTTTAAAAAGTACCATTTCTTAAAGTAAAATTCCTACCCACTTGTCTAGTTAGTGACTCTAATTATAGAGGTTACAGGGTAGGAAAGGCGGTACAGTTCAATGACAGGCCAAAAGAAAGGTGTTTGGAGGCTAATTGTATGGAGCCAATTTACTAATAAATATGGCTGGTTTATTTCCACATATCTGCATAGAAGGACAAGGGCAAGAGGAACATTTACTTATCCATATGATGAGAGATGTCATTTTAACTGCTAAATGCACTTAATATCCATCGCAATAACAAATAGATTGAGTTCTAGCCAAACAGAAATAAATGATGATCTAAATCCATAGATTAGATTTTGAAATATATTCCTACTTCTACTTCCTCCCTTTGTCTCACACTATTCCAAAATTAAGAAGTTATCACTTATAGAAGACAATGTTCTGAAACTCTTCAGACCTGACACTTTGTCAGGTCTTTATAACTGTCCCTTGATACTTGCCAGGGCACACACATATTATCAATAGTCATAAGTCTAGCGAAAACAAAAATGTTCCTTCATCTCCAGGAGAGCTGCCTTAGGAAAGAATGTGTTCTAAGACATTAAGTGTGAATATTTTCATGCCACCTGTACAAAATATGACTTTCTGCTGTCTTCAATAAAAATCTAAATTTCAATCATCATCCTAGTAGACTTTAAAAAGACAGACCTCAAAAATAGCATTTTATATGATATTCTCTTGTAGTTCTAGAAAAAACTTAAGTACGAATAACTGGAGATCTTCACAAATGTAAAGATGAAAGAATGGGACTCAATTTAACACAGGAGATAAAAAAAAAAAGTGGGATTATTTCCCTCTGCCATCTTGAAAAGGATATGGCTTTAAACCTATGAAACAAGAAGATGGTGATGTTAGGCTGAATGGACAACATATCCGTGAACTGGTTTCCTAAGAGGTTTTATAAACCTTTATATTTTGAATATCTACTTATTTCCTCGAGAATATGGTTACTTATATCTGTATACTCTTTCCTATATAGCCGCTCCATCCCTTTTACTTATAACAGGTTTTCATCATGTATGTATTGAATGCACACCTACTTGACATATATATCTACATACTTCTACACTATAGCCATGTGCATTGCCCTCTTACATGTGTTACCCACCTTCCTACAACCAAATAAATTAACATAATGAGACAGAATAAATATACACTGAAGTTTTATTTTTCCTTCCTGCCCCCCAGTGGCGTAGCCTGTACACTCTCTGGAGACTGCTTACCCCACTTTGGAGACCGCTAAAATTTTGCCATATCCCAAGGAGAGAAACCAACTCATCTTAAAGCTCTTTTGATTTTATGACCAGTGAACACTCGAATTTCTGAATAATCTAGATCTGCACACCTTATTACAGTTCATGATGCTAGGAAGTGCTGGCTAGACCAAGGCATTCGTTCCTTCAGCCACAGGTTATATTGTTGGCTGCTCGTGATTCAGAGCTGAGTTAACATACCACCCACCTCCACCCTCGCAGCCTTCATCCAATTACTGGTCCAATGATCCAATTCCTCATCCAACGCAGGCCAAACTGAAAGGCTGAAAGCCTCCAGAATTCCTACTGGATTCAGATGAGGCTTCCATTACAACCACAATAAAGTTCAACTGCTCTCTCTTTAAGGCACCACTTCTTCCGGTCTTTTTCGTGATTATAATGTCACGCTAACAGAAATCTCCTACACAGATATCTCTGTCCCAGCGTCTCTTTCCTGGGAAACCTCAACAATTATGTGTCGAGTTCCTAATAAATTGTTTACGGAGCCACTGGAAATTCAAGAATTAAAATAATACCCTAAATTTTCCTGAATCCCCATTTGGTTCTCACTGAGTCAGGAATAATTTCACCTGGAGGTCTTCTTTGTTTTTTTTTATGAAAAATCAAGTTTCCAAAAATTCCTCCTTTTGAATGCCTGAGCGACATTTACTATTGGGCTTAATATCACTGCTTCTGAGGACAACAGGGTTTATCCATCTTGATCTCAGCCATTCTGCCTCAGGCTATGGTCTAGTTCATACTGCTCACTACAATACCTCCTCCAGTGTCACTTTAGCTCCTGACACAATCCCACAACCACTGAGGTCCAAGAAATGTCTGAACACTTGGCGTAATAACAGCATAAAGGACTTACTTTATCTGGGAAGTGTCTCTCTGAGGGAAGGCTGTGCGGTTAACTCACTAGTAGATGTGACACCACTTTTCTCTTACACTTTTCTCAATGGCACTTAACTTTCAGTTCTGCCATCCAGGCTGAGAGCTCTGTTTCCCCAACGCACCAGTCATAGAATAAGCAAAATACCATTATTGCCTCCTGGACGGGATAAATGTTGGACACAGACCCTGATATCCTCCTTGAATTTCCTTTGATGAAGATACAGACTTTGATAAAAATGGAATCCTAAGAACAGACCCTACATAAACTTAGGTTTGCAGAGCAACTATGAAAAGCATACCAGTGACTCTAGAATATTTGAATATTAATAGAGTCAGTACTTTAAGTTTGTTATGTTAGTTATTAGAAATAAGAATCAACTATCCATCCAAGGTTCTACTTAGGAAAAATGAAAATATATGTACAGATTGTTATAAAAAGACTAATAACTAGAAAATAGTCCTTCTTACCCCAAACTCCAACAAATGAAGAATGGAGGGTGGCCTTCACAGCATGTAACATAATATTTGATTCTAACTAAAAGATTAGTTCAGTGAAGTGTTCTTTTGATAGAAATTCTCATGCTTCATATGCTATATGTTAAAAACAGCAGTATATACTCACTTGATGACATATTATTAAAGGTAAAACAGAAGTATTTCATAAACAACCAGATTATAGATTATAAGTAGATTATAAGGTAACATGTAAAACGTGATACAGAAAATAAATACAAAAAATGCATATTATTCATTTACGATAACTTTTATAGAAAATGGAACAAAAATCTTCACAGCAAGGCTCAGAGAGTTGCCTGCAAATGACTTACTTGTTCTTTGTTTCCTCTAATTGTCACAGTAGACTCCATGTCTAAAGCTTATTCACTGGGCTGAAGCTTATCCTGAGATTTTCATCACATATTAAAATGCTGAGGCTATGTCTCCTTTTCACAGATACAGACTGCCCTCCATTGAAATACTACTGTACATTGATTCTGTATGAAAATCGCTCGAATATTTCTAAAACTCTAGATACAAATAATTTATTCCAATACTCACTCTTAGATAGGACTATTAGGATTAACAGATTTATCACATGTAATGGAAAGTGACCACTTATTATTTACCATTGATTATACCAATAAATAGAGTTTCAGTCACTTACCTGAATAACGTGTTTTAGTTTATCAATAATTTGATTTATCACAGGATCAGTTCCTCTGACTTTGACTTCGGGATTTCCAGATTGGGCTTTGATTCCATTTCCAACCACACGCTGAGTATAGCTAACAAAATGAAAAGTGGAAGATATATGAGTTAGTAACCTGGTCACAATATGATCTGCCATAACTATTTGAACATATTTGAGTTCAGAATATTGTTCCTTTAAGGGTACATGACAATATACCCTGGCACAGCTACAGTATTTTTTTTTTTGGTAAATGCTTAGCATGTAAATATAGACTACTCTAATGTTTTTTCTCTCAAAAGACCCAACCAAAGATTGTGTTTTAACATCACTTATCAATATACTAAAGAAAGCTAATACACATTTCACTTTGTTACCAAGTCTTGCTGAATGACACATATGTCTGCATCCATATTATCTGAGTCAACTTACTTCATTTTATATAATATGCAAATGAGTCCCAACAATATCTTTTACATATTGGATCAGGAAATTATATATATAATTAAATGTAATTAAATACGTATTTACATAAAACATATATATGTATATATAAATATGTATTTACATTAAATATGTATTCATATACAAATATATTTATATAAAATACATATACATATATTTTAACCACACAAGTCAAAATTAGAAACATTATAAACAACAAAACTGACAAAATATTTTGCAAGTAGACAAAACACAATCAGCTTTCACCAACGTATACCTAAACAAGGGTCTAGTAAATTGTGTTGTATGTAATGGGGTGATTGTATAGGTGGTTAAAGTCATTGCAAATTACTATCTTCCCAAAATGATAATCACACAGTATCAACTTAGTAAGCATACACATGTTTAGATTCATCAGTCACGATCCTAGGAATGAAGGAGAGGTTTAGCATGCTATGGGGATAGCTAGAAGGAACTGTGTATGTCAAGTGAGAGGTAGGAATAACACAGGTAGTAAACACTGAGCATTCAGAGAAGTCCATCTTGACTAAGACACTTGGGGAAACACTAAAGAAGTTAGAGCTTGTGTTAGCCCTTAAAGTATTACAGAAAGAATAGGTCCTAGATGACGTAGTTAACGCAAACTCCAGAGCAAAGGATGACATCCCAGCAGGAGAAATGGCAAAGGCATATGAATGACACACACAGGGAAGAATAACTAGGTTTCTATTTGCAAAGAGCACAAATGGGGAAAAGTAGGAGATAGGAGGTCACACCCTGAACATTCCATACTCTCTCCACTTAAGACTTTCCTCTGAGCAATTTGTTTGTTTAAATAAAAGTCATAATAAAGTGGTCTCAGAGACTTTTCAACAAACATTTTCATATGTTTAATATAATTTTTCTTCCCTCTATTTGAGCAGACTATCACAACTATCCATATGAACCGCCTGTAATTTTCTACAGCAATGGAATCTCTTTGAAAAGATGAAAGGAGATTCCACTGTTGACAATATGGCGACACAAAAGAATTTTCAAGGAATATCCAGCTTTACCCCAAATTTTGCATACACAATGACCAGTTCATAAAAGTGGATCAAACAATTCTTAACTAGATCCTTCCAATTAAATGATAGAATTGTGGGGGGCACCTGGGTGGTACAGTCAGTTGAGTGTCTGACTCTTGATCTCTGCTCAGGAGATGGTGTGCACTGATGGTGCAGAGCCTGCTTGGGATTCTGTCTCTCTTCCTGTCTGCCCCTACCCTGCTGTACACATGCTCGCTCTTGCTCTCTCTTTCAAAATAAATAAATAAACTTAAAAAAAAATGTAAACAGAAATGATGGAACTTTTTCATATTGATAATATCAATTGGACATGACAAAAATAATGATATTAATAAATCTTTTTTATTTTAAAACAACCTTGAACCCACTTCTTCAGGCAGAAATAGAAGGTACAGAGTTATGCATTCCAGTATACATTAGACACTGTCAATATGTGCCAATAACCAGTGGTAGAAGGAAACCAAGCCCACAAATCTATTAATGTGTAATAATATTTTTTACTTAGGAGGAATTGAGTAAAATATAAATATTAAGCTTTTCTTAACTCCTCTATAGCACTATTATATTTTTCTTCAAAATATTTCAAGCAGATTGCACATGTGGCTGCTTTATTAATGTACTATTAACAATAATGAGTAATATGAACACATAAATAGACAAATGCATGTTTATCATTCAGGCATTGTTTTAAATACTTCCTCTGTAGTTTGTCACTTTATTCACATGATAATCATTTGTTGTGGTCATGAGAATGTGCCTATAGACCTCAAAGTACTGGAAGTTTAATTGCTTAAAGGTACATGGGCTTTGCTCTGAAATCTATTTCTGCATCTGCCCCCAACCAGTGACTGAGTGCAGCAGAGCTAATAAGCAGGGCCATCACTAGAAGACACAGGGCTCCTCTGGTGACCAAGTTTGTCTCAGGATTCCCTGAAACCCTTGTTAACCTTTCTTCGGCTGCACTACATGGTAGAATGCTTTCACTCAACCTTTTTGCCATCCCCTTCACTCTGGGTCATACATGCTTCATGACTAACAGCTTTTCCAGCTTTACTCAGTGTCCACCCCATTTACTCCGATAGATATTTCCCTTAATAAATCCTCTTGTGTTTAATCCCTTTTTGGCATCTGCTTCTTGGAGAACCCAGATTAATACATCATATAATTTTTATACTGTAAGTATTCCTACTCTATAGATTGAGGATCTAGGATCTGAATAGGTTAAGTAACTTTCCCAAAGGCAACATTTTGTTAAGTGTGCAGCAAGGGTATGAATCCAGGGAACATGAAGTCCAAAATACAATCACTCAAAAATTATTAATGAAAACTCCTGAAATCAACTAAGATAAATTGGGATACAATTAGCTTGGTGCAAAGTGCTTGTTTGTTTGTTTTAATCCTTTCTTTTTTTTTTTTTTTTTTTTTTCTGTAACTACAGCATTTTCAAAAGTTTTACTATTTATAATTAGGAAAGAATGTACTATTTTCCTCAAAGATCCCAAAGAACAGTTGTATATTACCAGCTGGTGGGGTGAAAAGAAACTAATAGACTTCAAGTGTGCTTTAAGATTTTCCTGTTTGGGGGCACCTGGCTGGCTCAGTCAGTTAAGCATCTGACTTCGGCTCAGGTCATGATCTCACAGTTTGTGAGTTTGAGCCCTGCATCGGGCTCTGTGTTAACAGCTTGGAGCCTGGAGCCTGCTTCAGGATCTGTCTCCTCTCTCTCTTTACCCTTCCTCTGCTCATGCTGTATCTGTCTCTCTCTCTCTCAAAAATAAAAAAAAAATTTTTTTTAATTAAAAAAATATTTTCCTATTTCTCTAGAAACACAGACAAAGTGAGTAATGGAAAGTTAGTCTTGTATCTTAATTTTAAATACAGTAAATTCTTGAACAACACACGTTTGGACTTCCCTCAGTCCACTAATACATAAATTTTGTTTTTCAATAAATATTATAAATATATTTTTGCTTCCTAATTATTTTCTTAATAACATTTTTATTTTCTTTTCTCTAGCTTACTTTACTGTAAGTATAGTTAGTATGTAATACATATAATATACAAAATATGTGTTAATTGACTGCTTATGTTATTGGTAAGGCTTCTGGTCGACAGTAGGCTATTTGTAGTTTGGGGGAAGTCAAAAGTCATATGTTGATTTTTGATTATGCTCATAACCCCCACATTCTTCAATGATCAACTGTAAACTGTTACTTGGTTTATGGTTCGTGGGTTCAAGCCCTGCATCAGGCTCTGGACTGATGGCTTGGAGCCTGGAGTCTGCTTTACATTCTGTGTCTCCCTCTCTCTCTGCCCCTCTCCCACTTATGCTCTGTCTCTCTTTCAAAAATAAACATTAAAAAAAAGATGTAGGAATGTCATGTTACTTTAATCTGAAGAATATCTCATTTTTTATTCTTAACTGTCACTGTTGATAACACAGATAAATGTTATCACAAATACAATCGATCAAGAATCTCATTCCAAACTAGTGTCTTATAGAATAGTTCAGGATCACTATTCTTATTTATTATTTAAATAAGGAAAAAGTATGCAGCAGGCCATTTAAGATACTTCAAGTGAAATATAAGTTTTAAAAATAAGTTCTTCTTTTCTGTTTTTGTAAGGTTAAGGAGAACCACAATGCAATAGCTGTTCATACATACCAGAATGGTTTAAATGAAAAAGACAGATGATACCAGGGGGAACTGGAGCCTCTTCTGGTGGTGAGAGTATAAACCAATGTAAACCACTACTTGACATGTATTTTAAAGCTAACATATCCCGTGGCCCAGGGGATATACTCAACAATGTTTACCAAAAGACAGGTATAAGAACACTCAGGGAAGTACTACTCAAAATAGCCCCAAACTGGACACAATCTCAATGTTCATAAACATTAACATGGGAAAATAAATGGTCATGTATATAAATATAAATATATAAATATATATATTTATATAATGATATATGATACAGCAATGAGAATGAATGAATGACAACTATACTCAAAATCTTATATAAGCTAAGTGTGGAATGAAAAAAGCAAGATATGGAACATATTCTATTACCCCATCTATAAAAGTTTAAAAATGAGTCAATAATGTTCTAAATCACCATAACTGCTACTCTAGAAGATACGGTCTAGAAGGCTGAAGGGGCTCCCTGGAGTTCTAGTAATATGTTTCTTGATTTGGGACCTGGTTACATAACAATGCTCATTTTGTATAAATAAAACAAAAACAAAAACAAAAAACACCGAATTGTAGAGTTAAGGTTTGAATATTTTACTAAATGCATGTATTTTCAACCTAAATAAAACACATCAAAAACCTCCTTGCTCTTTTTTCCTTAATATGTATACAATAGACAAATTGTCTCTGAACCATGTATAAATAAAAGATCCACGCAGGTATTTTTAACATGGTCTAAATGGTGGTGTCATCACTAAATTAGTAATTTAGGAGCCTAGATTGATATAAAAACTTACTCCCTGCAGCCTTGCCTTTGTATGCAAAAATATGGTTTCTAAATAAATAAATATTTTTCTAACAAAGAGTTTGAGTTTTTTATTATGAAATTTTAATAAATCATTAATCACATTTTCCTTCTAATGTACAAGTAATGGATAAAACATTTCAAGGATCCCTATAGAGGTTTCTCAACTTGAAAAATTGCTTGCATTTCAACTAGAAAAAGGGAATAAAACACACACCCACCAAAAAGGCCAATTTTTTGTTAGAGAAGTAGCAGACCCACCATCTGTGCTGATTTCTTCTAAGCAGGTCTGGTAACGTATGACAGCAACTTAATAGGGATACTCACTCCCCAAGTAAAACTTGCTTTTCATTAAAATGGAAAAAAGGCAAGCACTGACGTTATTTACATTCTATAAAGATGTTTTAAAATGATGATTAACAAGATTCCAATTCTCTATGTGTTCAACATATGAAATATTAAAAAGAAGTGTTATTAAATCTACACACAGTATGTCATTAAGAAATCATTTCTCCAGACTCTACCAACATTTCTTATTTGAAATTCATGTCATGCCCTACTAGTTGGTATTAATTTTACTTTATTTAGAACACAGAATTTGTTTCAGATGCACATCAAAAGTATGGTATTTTGATGTGTGCTCACATAATTTCTGGGGGACAAATATTTGGAATCTGACCCTGGAATGCATTACAAATCACTTCAAGTGGTCTGAGAAGTCTTTGATAACTTCACTGGGTCAGGACATAAGAACTTCAAAATTTATATGAAATGAGAAAAACACTTGATCAGGGACTTTCTCTTTTTAACATGTCACCATCTTTGTTAGAGTTTTAAGACTGAGAATGGGGACCATGTTGGTGGTGGTGGTGGTGGTGGTTTAGCAATAACAGTAGTAATAGGTGTTTTGTTTGTTTGCTTGTTTGCTACTTTTTTTGTATGACCTGGTTAGGTGATTGTATATTAAAATTCCTTCAATTTCCAGAGTTTTGAGTCTCCTAAAATCTAGGAGGCAAAACACTGTGTGTCTTTGGCTCTGGTAACTATGTTGCCATCCTGGGTAAAAAAGTCTGGGAAGAACATTACATGTATTCATCAATGAACCTCTTCTTTGACAACAAATTGTCCTTTCAAATCATTTCTGGGCCTCCCTTCCTGGTTCTGGCAGCAAATGTGAAAGTAAGTAGCACTGGTATTTTTGTGTGTAAATTTTCGTCAAATATTTGGGTGACACTGAATACCACTGCTGACTGCTGCTTTATGTACAGGCAGCTTCTGTATAGCACTTTTCTTCTACAGTGAAGGTCTTAATCTTTGAAATCTCAGAACGAAAAGAAGTCATATGATTGATTTTATGTGCCAGGTTTATGGGGCTAACCTTTCATGGTAGGTAAGAGGCTTACAGGGGATTTAGAAAATAGAGACATCTGTAGAATCAATTCAAAATGATTAAACCTTTTGTGATTGCACTATCTCATTTCAATTGCTGAGCCACAAACTATTTATAAGTTAATCTCTACCATTTATTTGGCTTTATAATTATAGATAATGTCTAAATTTGAGATCTATGTTTCTGAACCTAAATAATGAAGTCAAAATAAATATATATCTTAGAGACCTTATTGTGTTATCATTACTTATAGGTAATTAATTTCCTGATGCAGATATTGTATTTCTGATACCTTATGGATAACAATCGTTAACATTATTTTAATAAGGCAACGTCATGCTTTGTATGGTAGCCAACGAAGAATGTTTATCAGATCCCTGCCATAAATAAAATACAAACATGTTTAGAAAAAGCAAGAAAGTAAGAACTCATTAAAGAATGGATATCAATCAATCTTCCGCCTAACTCCAGTCGGCAAGGCATGTATTTGTGCTTGTCAGTTTAGCCAGGTAATCACAGGTTTCAAGATATTTTATAAGATAAGCAGCTGTGTGAACTTGCAAAATATTTGCACATGAGAAACCAGTGACTATACATGCAAAACCAGTGGTGTTCTGAAGGCTATCACTTCGACAAATGTTGACTACCTGATAAAAATTGTATTAAAAGCAAACTTCCCCCCATGTAAAAAAAATAGTACATTCCTTGCATGATTTCTTTTCTCCTAACCCCTCCCTAATCTTACCAAGAAAAGATCAATATCTTAATTATAGCAAAAGCTCTGTTTTTATGGTTTAAAATTTTTGACTTAAAAATTCAAAGCAAGTATTAATAAACCTTTGGTTTGTTTAATTAATTATCCTCATTTTCTTCAAGGTAACTGTCAAATTTAAAATGATCACTTCTAACTACCATCAATTGCACATACTGTTATATGAATTATGAAATGTTATACTAACTTCTGTTTCCCAGGCACACATTTCAAAATTAAATTCTTCTTAGTAAGAGACAAGCTATCTTTCATGGATTTATGATAGCTGATAATCAACATTTTGTACTGATTTTCTGTCTCCCTTCGCTGTTTGCTATCAATATATGAAAGTAAAATGTTATTATCTGAGTACTAATAAATTAAATACTATTAGAGCCAAAAAAATGACGTGAAATTGTTTAGGGTATAAATTTCATTTAACCAAACTTGTATTAGACATCACTAAATCCTAAAAGTTCCCAGAATCTTACACAGCCTGTTCTGGTATTTTTTAAATGTAATTGACACCAACATTAATTAAATTTCAGATATAAAACTATCAACTGCATCATAAATACTTTAAAATTAGGCGCAAGATACAATAATCTAAGACTACCAACGTATCATCCAAATGAAACACTTAGGTACTTCTTACTAATAGATACCATAATAAAATCAGAGAGAAAGAACCTCTGAATCTCAGACTATACTAGGTTACTAGTACCACCACTAGGCTCCTAGGGCCACCGTATTCACCCCACTACACAGAGTATTAGAAAGAAACTGGAAGCTACCTGCATGAAAACAAATTTCCCCTTGAACTTTAATTAATCAATAGACTTTACATTTAAACCTCTATCCTTGCAGTCATAATCTATTTTATTCTAGGGAAATTTTATTTGCTACAAAATAATATTTATATTTCTCAAATACAGCTCTCAAATTACAGCTTGGGTTTTTTCATTACAAGTCAGTTATCCTTAAGGAAAATAATCACCTTTGGAAATTTTTAGTACCTAGTATCTAGCATTTCCTGTAATCTAAATGATTTTCATCTTACTAGCAAAAGTAAACAATGCTATTGATAATTTCCTGTGTTCCAAATTCATACAAACAGGAAATAGAATCTTAAAATATGATTTGTTCTCCTCTTAAGCAGCAGCCCAACCACCTGCCCTGAATGTAAACTTTCCCTGAAAGCTATGAAGGGCTAGTTTATCATGAAGGTGTTGACGGTTGATTCTTTGGGGACCCATATAAGCACACAGAATAAATTTTAATCATACTTAATGCTAATGTGGTAGCAAGGCTGTGACAATATTCAAATGTGACTAATTTCATTGAATTAGCTGTACCCAGTAAGCTAAACTTCATTGCTTAAATCTACATAAATGCCTCAAAAGAAATAATTAAGCTCATCTCCTTTCTATTTATTTTTTTGTTGATGCTTAAGAGTGAAAAGATTTTAACCGAGATCTTTTGTCTGCTTGGTTTTTGTTTTTATTTAGCAATCAGTTCTCCTGTTTTATCACCATAAGACTGTGTGGGTACTTAGCAGGTTGCTGAAGACAGCACTCTGCTTTCAAAAAGAAATACACCTATTCCAGGAATATAGTACTTGGCATTCAGCTCTTGGCCTATAGCCTAATAGATCTGTTGTCTGTCTTTAGTGACAGTCACATAAATTTAAAGCTGGAGAGGACCTTAGAGGTCATCTAGTCCAACTGAACCATGTTTTAAAACAAATGAAGAGGTATGTTTATTTCATCATTTTGCACCTATGTACTGTATATTTCCAGAAAAGCCTTTGAGACAGCTTAAAATAAAAGGCATAGACACTATAAAACAAGGGCACAATGACAGAATAATGAAGAGAGGCAGATGACAATTATAAAAGAAGACCTAGTAAAGAGACACTACACTTCAGCCTAAAACTTAGCCCTAAGCCTCTTGATGGTAAAGGCTAAAAGGAAACCCAGAATTCAAATAGCTCTTATTAGTTAATGAAAGTGGTATTTGCAAATGTCAACAGCCACTTTTGTTTTTTGTTTTGTTTTGTTTTGTTTTGTTTTGTTTTGTTTTGCTTTGCTTTTGGTATCCCTAAACTCTCAAGCACAGCACTTGAGTCCTTAAGTAACAGACAATGAACAATACAACCAAAATTATCTTCAATAGCAATTTCAAAGGTTCCAAAGAGGTAGGTACACAAGATCCTTTTTTAAATGAATCTTTGTTAAGAGCTGTCCGTGTGATATTAGATTTTAGTTCTGAACAAGTATTTCTCCTGGGGCTTGGTTATCTGACTTGGTAAAAATTTAGCCTTGGAGAACTTAGAAGAGCAGATGGTTAATATTTCCCTGAATTTACTTTTGTTTTTAATTGATATTTCATTTCACCACTCACAAGGAATATATTCTCTGGATAATGTATTGAAGCACCATAAACAAAGACTCTCAAGGTCAAAGGGACTTGAGATAGATCAGAAAGCAGAGGTCTGGTCTGAAGAGCTGCATGCATGGTCTCTACTGTACTACACGGCAAATAGGAACACGACAAGCAATTTACCAATAAATAAACACCAATGAGGGGGAAGAGTGGTTGTAATGGCACGACACATTTTAACTGACAGTTAAATGTTTTCTAATAGATTTATACATCCTACATTTAATGGGATCATTTTCTTTTCTCTTCCATCACTTTTCAAAACATGTAGCTTGTTGCTTTGTAGAGGAAATTATTTGGTAGATTCAATTTCCAAAGTTTAAAACAGGCCCATCATCAATGTTCTATGAATTGGATGGTCTTGATGTTTTGATGGTCTTGAATGTATTGGACGGTTCATATATTTTTGGATAGGGATGGGAGCCTGTCAAGGAGGTCAAAAAGTCTGCATTTTGTAGCTCTTATTATGAACACTTCTCGTCTGCTCTTATCTTAGGCATAATCGCACAAATTAGTTAGGAATTAATAAAAGCCAGGCATAATCACAAGAACTAAATGGATAAAAATGTTTATATATACTTTATTTGTATTTTCAATAGCAAGAACTTGGAGTTCTGGGCCCATGGAAGAGATTTCAAGTTTTGAAGATTTGTAAATAGCCATTCTTAACAAAAATAACCCAGCAATAATTAGTATTTAGAAAGCAATTAGAATTGGAACCTAACACGTCAGTTTTAATCTCCAGTTTCAATCTTGTCACTGAGGCCAACTTGAAGTTCTGTCCAACAATTCTATTTTGTGGTCTGTTGAATCTCAAAATACAAATCGATAGGTTTCAAATCATAGTTATTATGAAGAGCAAGGAGGAGGTGAAGGTGGGGAAATAACTAAGCTTTTTGTCCATACTTCATCTTAACTAGACCATAGCCAACTTTCTGTTATCACACAGTCCTGAGAAAACAGTCCACTTGCATAACAGAATTTAATGTGTCCACTTGCATATATGAGAAAATTTCTCCTCCAGCTATTTTTTGGCAAACTCAGTTGTGCTGTGCAGAAAACAGCTCGACTTAGTTCCACAGACAGAACTATACATGCCCAGGGACTTTTAGATCCCCAACAACTGTATATACCCCAGAAACACATTTGGCTGACTCACTATATGAAAAATATGCATACACAGAATACAGGACATTTCTGATAGCCTCCAGAGTCCAAATAGAAGGGGTATTTCTGGCCCAGATGACTTAGAGATTCCACACCTTTGGGAAAATGTGGCCAATCTCTCCCTCACTCTCTTTACTTCCCTTCCTCCTATCGTTTCTCAGTCACTTAAATGATTTCTGCCACATCTCTCAGGGTTTACACACTCCATCCTCCCTGCCTGGAAAGTTCTGTACCTTTAGACCCTTTCCTCAGTCAGCTGCACTAAACATCAAAAAGATTTTTGCAGTAATGATTCATTTAAGGATTTTGAGATTACCCTGAATTATCTGGATGAGCCCCAGATGCAATCACCTATATCTCCTTAAATGGCAGACAGAGGGAGATTTCTTTCTAAAGGAAGGAAGAGAAGATGACAGTGGGATCACAAGTCAGGGGTCACAGTGACACAGCCACAAGCCTAGAAACTCCAGAAGTTGGAAGAGGCAAGGGATGGATTCTCCCTAGAGCCATTAGAGGGAGTTTGGTCTGGCCAATAATTTGATTTTGGCCCAGTGATATGAATTTCAGACTTCTGAACTATTAGAGAATACGTTTTTGTGGTTTTAAGTTTCTCAGTGGTAATCTGTTACAGCAGCCACAGGAAACTAATACAACCACCAGCTTGGGTATCTCCTGTGTTATTTGCTCTCACTTCAGCTATTGCTTGCTAATACCTCGTTTTCTGGGATGCATGTATCATCACTGTAATTAAGTCATTAATTCACAAGGATGTGTTTAATGTCTGTAACTCCCTTCTAGACTGTAAATTCTTAAGGTCAACTAGCGTGTCTGTCTTAATCATCCTCTAGTTCCAGGGCTTGGCAACATGTTTGTAATATGAGAGCTCATATCTGTATCAGAGTGAACATAGGACAGATACAAAAGTAAACTAAAAAATCATTTTCAGGCAGTAGTTTATCTTTCCCAGAATTGTTCCTTATAAAAGTGATGAGTCATTTCTAAACATTCCTGAATTTGGTAACAAATTCTAGGAATATGAAGTTCATTTTAATGCTGATTTGATCAAGCTTTAAATAGCTTCTGATAGTCTATAATGGAGTCCGACCCAAGACCCTATTAGTAAAGAGAAAGAAAGAAATTAGGAAAACAGAACAAACAACATGAACAACACCAAACGTTAAAACTGATACTCAATATATGGATTATAAGAACAATTAAGTCATCCTATCCATATTTTATCTCATAAGACAGAAGAATTTCCTCCTTATAAAAACCATATAAGATGGTACTTGGCTCTCCATAGCCTATTCTCTGAGTCACTCTTGCAGCATCCCAGAGAATGTTCCTCTATTGTCTCAGTCCTGTTTCTTGAGGGGCCAGAGACTAGCCACTCCCACACAATTCATAATGTGAAGCCTCCTTAGGAGACAGTAGCTATAATAAAAGAACATGATGCATTAGGGGCCTGCTGGGCCTTGTTCCCTCAAGAAAGCCTTGCTGGGGGGGAGGCAGTATGACACAGGTGCTAGAAGCAAATCATTACCTGAGTGATGAGAGCTTAATCACATAAGTTTCCCAGAATCCTTCTCTCCCTCTGCTGCTTCCCCCACTACCTTAGCATGAAATCAGCCTCTTTTTCTTTTCCCTTCTCTTCCACATGTTACAAATTGCTATTTATTAGTACAATGGAATTTGAATGAAGTTTAGGGAAAAATGGAGAGAGATTATAAAGCAAAACAGGGAACTACTGATAAACAAGTGGCCTGCACTATACCAGTAGGCTATTTAAAATTAATGCCCATTCTGATAAAGGGTTAGTATCCAAAATCTATAAAGAACTTATCAAACCCAACACCCCAAAACCAAATAATCCAGCTAAGAAATGGGCAAAAGACATGGATAAACAGTTTTCCGAAGAAGACATCCAGATGGCTAATAGACACATGAAAAATGCTCAATATCAATCAATCATCATCAGGGAAATACAAATCAAAACCATGATGAGATACCACCCCACACCTGTCAGAATGGCTAACATTAACACAAGAAACAACAGGTGTTGACTAGTGTATGGAGAAAGGGGAACCCTCTTACACTGTTGATGGGAATGCAAACTGGTGCAGCTATCCTGGAGAACATTATGAAAGTTCCTCACAAGGTTAAAAATAGAACGACCCTATGATCTAGCAATTGTACTACTAGGTATTCACCCAAAGGATACAAAAATACAGATTCAAAGGGGTACATGCACCGACTGTTGTAGCAGCATTATCAACAATATGTAAATTAGGAGAGAGCCAAATGTACATCAACTGATGAATGTATAAAAAGAGATGGTGTATATATAATTTGTGTGTGTGTATATGTGTATATATATGTATATATACACATATACACACATATATATATATATACACACACACGTATATATATAGTGTGGTGTATACATATAATATATAACGGAATATATAAATATGTTATATATGTGTATATGTATGGATATATGATATATATACACAGATGGTATATATACATATATAATGTGTATATACATATAAAATGTGATATATGTAAATATATATAATATATATAATGGAATATTACTCAGCCATCAAAAAGAATGAAATTGTGCCATTTGCAACAACATGTATGGAACTTGAGTGTATTATGCTAAGTGAGATAAGCCAGTCAGAGAAAGACAAATAGCATATGATTTCACTCATATGTGGAATTTAAGAAACTAAACAGATGAACCTAGGAGAAGGGGGAAAAAAAAGAGAAGGAAGCAAACCTAAGAGACTCTTAATGATAGAGAACAAACTGAGAGTTGATGGAGGGAGGTGGATAGGGAACGGGCTGGATGGGTGATGGGCACTTGTTGTAATGAGTTCTGGCTGTTGAATATAAGTGATGAGTCACTGAATTCTACTCCTGAAACCAATATTGCACTGAATGCTAACTAACTAGGATTTATATAAAAAACTGAAATAAAAAAATTAATATCCAAATAAATACAGCCTTCCTTTAGAATTCCTCATCAGAAAGCAGTAACATGTATAACCTGTAAAAGTACTCATTTTTATATGAGTACCCCAGTCCCCACTATATGTCCATACTGAGTACGATAACATGTCTGGTACCTTGAAGCAGACAGATTAAACAGGTTTCAACTTAGCCTAGTTGAGCTGTTCCAATAAATGCTTGCTGGCCACTGGGAGGAGTTATGTCTATCAACTTGCTCTCCAGTTTACATCAAAAAGTAGCTCATCTCAAAGGTAAACAAATTAATGGAAAAATGGTTATTATTTTTTGATGTTAGATCCTGATTTTGGATAAACATCACTACCTTCTAGATAAAGAGAGTGGGGAAAATAAAACAGAAAGCACACACACACACACACACACCCACACACAAAATTAAAAATCATGCTGTAGAAAAGGGAAAGGGAACATCATGTTCTCATAATAAAGACTCAGGGAGAAGGAATATCCCTTAAAAAGATTTAACTGTGGAACCAGAAGGAATATTTAGAAAATTGCTTTGAAGTACTTAAACTATGAAGAATGTGTAGAAAGGCAAGTCATTTATGAAATAGAACAAAGTTAAAATGACAAAATGGCAAAATGGGAGATGCCTGAGATTAGGAGGTTTATAGGAAAACTAACATGCAGTAGCAGAATTTCCAACCACAAAGAAATACATGGGCAAGAAAACTGATACAGTGAAAAGTTCAAGTGGTAATTGAATCACAGCCCTGGGAGAAAAAGAGAAAGATAAAACAATGACAGAGAAATGGTAGATGGGAATGCCAGAGACTAGAGTTTGAACTCAAAAACAATTTGTGTACCTGAGAAACAAGACCAACTCATTCTGAAACAATAATCAAAACTATAACTGAAACATGAAGACTAAAATGACTAATCAGTTAGTAGAGGCAGTGGTAGGAAAACAATGAAGTGTGACCCATATTTAGATAGAAACTAGCCAAACTCCAGAAATTTAAAAAAAAAAAAATGTCCAGGGGCGCCTGGGTGGCTCAGTCAGTTAAGCGTCTGACTTTGGCTCAGGTCATGATCTCACAGTTTGTGAGTTCGAGCCCCACATCGGGCTCTGTGCTGGCAGCTCAGAGCCTGGAGCCTCTTCAGATTCTGTCTTTCTCTCTCTCTCTGCCTCTCTCTGGCTCTCAAAAATAAATAAACATTAAAAAAAATTTAAAAATACATAAAAATTTTAAAAATGTCCATCTTATATATAGACAGAAAACAACAACATTAGCCACAGCAACAACAACAGCAACAAAGAGTCCTTTAAAAATAATTATGTCAGGCTTGCTTTGGACCTTTCTTTTGCTGCATTAACATATTCAAAGACATGGCACTTTTAAGAGGATAAGACTACCAAGAATATACCTATTAGGTTGTCTTTCTCCAGGCTGACTGAGAGATATTCTATACATATTCTACTGATTTATCTTTCTAATAATTACTCAAGGGCATATGGGTATATACTGGGGAAAAACAATAAAAATTAAAGTTTTAAGAGCCAGGAAATTGTAAATCCAAAATCCTGAGACAATTGACTCAATTAATTATAAATCTAGGGTGTGTTGGTGGCTCAGTCCATTAAGCATCTGACTATTGATGTCGGCTCAGGTCATGATCTCATGGTACATGGGATCAAGCGCTGAATCAGGCTCTGCAAAGTCAGTGTGTAGCCTGCTTGGGATTCTCTCTCTTCATCTCTCTCTGCTCCTCCCCTGCTCACCCTCTCTCTCTCAAAATAAATAAAATAAACTTAAAATATATATTTAAAGTTAATTTTACATATCTTATAATTGTTTGCCACCATAATATTCTTAAAGTAAAACTGGAAGAGAACATAAAATATTTTATAAATGCAATTATATTTCACATTCCAATAGTAGATATTAAGAATTTTAGGGTCAAAGAGAAGGAAAAGCTTTCTATACCCCTCATCTAACACTGTGAGCTCAAGAGAGACCACTAAAAATTCTTTTAGGCTCTAATCAGTGTCCAGACTCACACCACAGATAACCTCTTCCAACCTGATCACTGTAGTCTGGTCCATGCCTATTCCCTCATCTGATGATTACAAAAAACTCTTAACCAGTCTCCCAGCTTCTGCCATTAACCCCCTTCAGCTATTCCTAACACAAGGCCAGAAAGATATTATTAAACATAATTCATATCATGTTACTCCTCTGCTTAAAACCTTTCAATGGAGGCCATCTCAGTTATAAGAAAAGACAGTCTTTACAATGGTCTACGAGACCCTTTCTCCATAATCTGCCTCGTCTCCTTTATTTTTCTATCAGCTACTGATACTCTTCCCTCATTAGGCTCCAACCACACTGGTTTCAAAGATGGTACTCTCAGCCAAGTCCACATGCTTCCGATTCAGGGTCTTGGTACAAGCTACCTTCTCCCCAGAATGCTCTTTCCTCAGAAGAGCATGATCCCTCCCCATCTCTTTCAAGTCTCTCCTTAAATGCCTTGCACCTGATATACAATCGCCATGTCTGGCAGTTTTAAAAATGGCCTCAAAATAGGTTGACACCAAGTGATGGGTCTATGTCCCCTTACCTTGAACCGAGCATGCTTGTGACTGCTACAACCAATAGATTATGGCAAATAATTTTGTGTGACTTCTAAGGCTAGACAGTAAAAACCCACAAAACTTCTCCCTGGTTCCCTCAGAATTCTCAATCCATGGGAACCCAGTTACCATATAAGAAGTTCAACTACCCTGATACCTCCAGGGTGGCAAAGTCATGTGTAGGCTCTCCAATGAAGAGTGCCTCCCAACTGACCCCATCCTTCTAGCCACCCTCACTGATTTATAAGACATAGGAAAAAGCCCCTTGGACACTCCAGACTGACTTATTTGACAGTAGAGTAGTACTGAGTCACTTTAATCACACAAAAGCAGAAGAATCATCCAGGTGAACCCTGCTGGAATATTCCTGACCTATGTATCCACGAAATATAATAAAATGTTTGTTGTTTTAAGTTATTAAATCGTGGGGATAGTTTCTTAAGCAGCAATAGTAACTATAACACCACCCTATCTCTACAGGCATCAGTTATCCTCTTTTCTTTTTCATTTGTTTTTAAAATTTTTTTAACATTTATTTACTTTTGAGATAGAGAGAAACAGATCATGAGCAGGAGAGGGGCAGAGAGAGAATCCAAAGCATGCTCCAGGCTCCAAGCTGTCAGCAGAGAGCCTGATGTGGGGCCTGAATTCATAAACCATGAGATCAAGACCTGAGCCAAAGTCATATGCTCAACAGACTGAGCCACCCAGGCGCCCCTCTATCCTCTTTTCTTGATTTATTTTTTGGTTGGTATGTAACATTTTAAAACAAATCAAGGAATTATCCTATTTTGTGATAACCTCTATTACAGAGAGATTTCTGTATGTTTTATTCACAGATACATAAAAACCTACCTATAAATAGTTATTATTCTATAAATATATGTTAAATGCTGAATGACTAATATGAAATGGTAATAAAGTTTACATATGTAAGTTTTTAACATTAAAAAAATACAAAGTAAAAAAACACATTCCATGCAGGAGGAAATAAACACAGAATGCTGTTTACAAAGGATAAATGAGTTCACTGAAGTAAATCCAAATAATCAGGTATGGTAAACTGAGATAAATTATATCACTTACTATTGAAAACAGATTCTCAGGTTGAATTTATAAAAATAAATGAATGAATAAAACTTTATTCGATTTCCAGGAAATGTAAAAATCATTCCTGGAAGTTTAACAATCTAGAATACCTAGATTAATATAGAGATTACTATGGAATATAAAAATCAAAAGTTTTTGAGTAGCAACATTGACTTCAGACAAAGTGGAATTTAAGGGGAAAGATTTTACATGGAAAATAAGAAAGCAACTTAATGGTAAAAGGCAAAATAGTCAATGAATATATAGCAACAGTAATCTTTATTCAACAAGTTACATAGCAAACCTTTACAAAGCAAAACATATTCACAACAATGAATACATAATTAAAGATAAAACTATATTTAGAAGAGATTTAATGATGCTAGAATTAGTATGGCTCTCAGTTATGATTGATTACATAAAAAGTTTAAAGGATATAATTTTGTCACTATAATGTACATTTTTAACACATGCATATTATAATCTGTGGACCACAAAAGTATTTTTCTTTCATGTCTCCTTTGAAAATGAAAAATGGATTATATCTAGGACTACCAAAAAAGTTACAATATGTTTTTAAAAGTAAAAATTATGTCGGGCACCTGGGTGGCTCAGTTGGTTAAGCATCCTGTTTCAGCTCAGGTCATGATCTCACGATTTGTAAGTTTGCGCCCAGCGTCAGGCTCTGTGCTGACAGCTCAGAGGCTAGAGCCTGCTTCAGATTCTGTGTCTCCCTCTCTCTGCCCCTCCCCCACTCATGCTCTGTCTCTCTCAAAAATAAATAAATGTTAAAAAATTTTTTAAAGTGCAAATTATGTGATTTACATTATCTGCATAGGACTCAAAAAAAAAACTAAAAATTAAGGGAAAGCTGAAACAAGACAACAACCACCAATCCTGTTCTTATAATATTTAAAAATAGACACCTCGAGATTAGTCCTTTTTTAACAGAAAGAAACCCAGCCAATTACTACAGAGATAATCCCACATTTAATTCAAAATGCATAGCTATAAATATTCTCATTTATGTTTAAAAATTTTAAATAATTTAGTATTTAACTCAAAAATTTTTAATGGTAAAACAAAACATATATAAGTCAATTTAGGGTATATTAAATTAAATATTAAAACGCAATGAATTATAAATTTAACAAGTAGAACTGATAAAGATATGAATTCACCCTTTAACAAGAATCCCATAATACACAAAAATATGACAAAATATACAAAAAAATACAAGATTATAATAAAAAAATTAAAAATTAAAAATCTGAAGTGGAACAATAAATATAAGAAATGAAGAAATCATTTTAAATACAGAGAATATGACTCTAGAAAATGGATTACATGTTTCATTTAGATGAACTGGGTAAATGAATCTTGTATTAACTTAAAAATGGTAAATCTGGTAAACATACCAATTTCTTTGCAAGAAACTCAAAAGTATTATTGAAAATGAAATTTCTATTAAGGCTTCAATAACCAAACAGTTTTATTAGTATCTTTTTTAAAAATCTGAGTTGGAGGCACCTGGGTGGCTCAGTTGGTTAAGTGTCTGACTCTTGGTTTTGGCTCAGGTTATGATCTCACTGTTTGGTGAGTTCAAGTCCCACACTGGACTCCTTGCTGACAGTGTGGAGCCTGCTTGAGATTCTCTGTCTCCCTCTCTCTGCTTCCCTCCCTCACTTGAGCTGTCTCTGTCTCTGTCTCTCTCAAAATAAATACATTTTAAAAATAAAGTTAAATTAAAATTAAAATCTGAGTTGAAGCAATAAAATATATATAAAAGCATAGAAAAACAAGTAGCTTCTATTCCAGTAATTATACAAAGCAAATATAACTCTGATACTAACTCTTGAAAAAGTTAGAATGAAATATTTAAACAGTATCTCCCATGAACACAGTTAAAATATCCCTAACTAGGGGCGCCTGGGTGGCTCAGTCGGTTAAGCCTTTGACTTTGGCTCAGGTCATGATTTTGTGGTTCGTGAGTTCGAGCCCCACATCGGGCTATGTGCTGATAACTCAGAGCCTGGAGCCTGCTTCAGATTCTGTGTCTCCCTCTCTCTCTCCACCTCCCCCACTCACACTCAGTGTCTCTGTCTCTCAAAAATAAATAAACATTAAAATTTTTTTAAAAAAATATTCCTAACTAAAATGACAACAAACTGAACTGTACCCTACTAAGAAATCACCCATGCCAATAATTTGGGATTCAAATTCAGGCATACAAACTATGGTTTAATACTAAGAAATGCTTATTCATGTAACACAACATAACAATAAACCTCTTCATTTACTTTATATTGCACATTTACTTAATAAGTATAATACACATGACTAATTTAATTAAAAATAGTTAAAGGATATTTCCTTACCCTGATTAAAATATCTTAAACTAACAGGCACTTTTATTATTATTTAGGTCTAGCCAACACCATAACATGAAAAAAACAAATAAGTATGTAAATTATAAAGGAGAGAATAAATGATCAGTAATAGGTTTAATAATTAATCATTTAATCATGATGAGTTCTGTGTGATCACATATGCCACAAGAAAAACACAAAGTAAGTTTGTGCAATCAACCCAAAAGATAAATCTCTATCTTCATATGAGACAATATAATTGTATAGGAAAATTTTAGACTTCATTACAAAGATTGAACCTAAGTCCTATGTTGGCCTTTCTCTCATACACAGGAGCAAATTTTGCCACCCCAAAATACGCCTCTTTGGCATATTGATAATTTTAAGCTGGTTATTCTTTTTTTTTTTAATTAGAGAGAGAGAGAGAGAGAGAGAGAGAATGAGAGCACAGGAATGGGGGAGAAGGGTGGAGGGAGAGAGAGAGAATGTTAAGCAGGTTCCATGCTCCTGGCAGAGCCCGACTTGGGGCTCGATCCCACAATCCTGGGATCATGACCTGAGCCGATATCAAGAGTTGGACACTCAACTGACTGAGCCACCCAGGCACCCCTTAAGCCGTTCATTCTTAAGAAACTGCAAACACAAGAGAAAAATTGAAAATCAAGTAGAAGTTACCCTTTTGTAAGAGACATTTACATGTATAAGGGAAAATTCTAAGTGTAATCTCCTTTGTATTAAGAAGAGGCAGGTGATTCAATCTGTAAAACTTTTAGCAATGAAGAAAGCACAGACTTAAATCTGTGTTAACAACCTTTACTGTGTGTTTCTTGGTAACCTCCCACCTGACTTCCCACCCCCAACATCTTTTATGTTTAGCTGAAGATAGTATTTAAGGTGATGGCTTCTGCCATTTGGGGGAGTTACTCAATTTTCCTGGGTCTCTCCCATATATAAAGAAGGTATACATATTGTTAAACTTTTGTTTGATTCTCTTCTATCAATCTGTCTCTGTTTAATTCTGTAACCAGACAAAAGAACCTAAAGGGGAGAGGAACATTTTTCCTGCCAACATTCACAATGTGGATTTGGTCACTCATTAACTCTCCCTGAGCTTCAATTACCTTATGTTTAGAATATCAGTGCTGCGTTCTAATATTCAGGGCGGCTGTGATATTAAGTGTGCACTGAAACGGTGCTGCATTAAAACAGGTGACTGATGCCAGCCTTCTGTGACCTTCTCAAGTAACTTCAAGGAGAAACCCAAAACAAGAAGAACCAGAAGGCCAGTTAAGCAAAGGCATTCAGGCAATGTTTTTGAACAATCAGATATGATAGAAACATAATGTATAGAGATGACCTAGGGTCGGTCTTTCATGTGTTTATGTGGAAATCATTAAACCTTAATTCTTAAAACCAAACAAGTTATACCTGGTGACACACAACTGCAGCTTTGTGCACTGCTTACAACACTTATATATACCCCTCCCCCTTTCTGCATGCAATCCTCTGTAAACTAACAAGCTTCAGAGCAGTTTTTTCAGAACAATCTGAAATACAGTAAAGCCTTGGTTTGTGAGCATAATTCGTTCCAGAAACATGCTTATAACCCAAAGCACTTGTATATCAAAGCGAATTTCCCCATAAGAAATCATGGAAACGTAGATAATTCATTCCACAACTCCAAAATATTCACATCAAAATGATTACAATACTGTAATATAGTACAAAGTAATAAAGAAAAAAAAAGAAAAATAAACAAATTAACCTGCACTTACCTTTGAAAATCTTCGTAGCTGGTGTGAGGAAGAGAGAGGTGGGTTATTGTCTAGGACCACTTTCATTACTGCTAACGGAATCACTGCTATCTATTGGTTCAATGGAATCTTTTTCTTTTTGTGCAACGTTAACAAGGAACCTATCCAATGACACTTTCTTTTGCCTTTTTTTGAGGATTTCCGGCAAGAAACCACCAAAGGAAAGGGTCTCTACCTGCAGGCAGCCTGACCTAGAATGAAGCAAAGCATTTCTAAGCTTACTCTCGTATGGAAAAGCAAAGGACTTTCCACAGGTGCTTTGAATTGACAAAAAATACCCTTGTGCCAGTTGTGGGCACTTTCCAATGTTGAAAAACCACTGATTTCTGCCAAACACCATGGCCTGAAACCAAGCATCTGAGCTTGGGAAACAATCACCCACAATCCCACAGCAAGAGAGAGAAGAGAGAGAGACAGAGAGAGAGAGAGAGAGAACCACTGGCTCAGTTGTGATCACGGGACATTTGGCATCACATACTACTTGGTTGCAAGACATCATTTGTTTATCAAGTTAAAATTTATTAGTAGTGTTTGCTCCTCCTGTGAAAAACTTGCAGAACAAGTTACTCACAATCCAAGTACTGTCTCCCGTGCTACAGTCCTCAGTAAGACAAGCAAGAAAGCATTTACTAATTTACTTTGAGGCTGGCTTTTTTTTTCAGTCAATGTAAGTGAAATCATCCATGTGTATTGCCAATAACAAGGCATTTTAACAAATATTAGTTACCATTATTTTAATCTAAAGAAGAAATACAAAATATTGATTTTGCTATACTTTATTTTTCTCCAGTCATAGCTATAAAGGAGATAAACAAAACTAAAAACTATTAAGGATAATACTTTTGAAGTAAAATTAGTTACTCCTTATAAGGACACTATCGGCAAAGAGCTCATATTACTACATACATTGTTTTAAAATAATCCAAAACCGGGGCGCCTGGGTGGCTCGGTTGGTTGGGCATCTGACTTTGGCTTAGGTCATGATCTCGCAATTGGTGGTTTCCAGTCGCTCTGTGCTGATAGCTCAGAGCCTGAAGCCTGCTTCAAATTCTGTCTCCTCCTCTCTCTGCCCCTCCCATGCTCATGCTCTGTCTCGCTCTCTCAATAATAAATAAACATTAAAAAATGTTTAAATAATCCAAAACCCCAAGTATTTCACTAGTTTAGTTAATTATATTATGCCAATATCAATTCCTTGGTTTTGATAATGCATCACAGTTATATAAAATGTCATCATTGGGGAAAGTGAGTTATGGATACATAAGGTCTCTCTACATTTTGTTTGCAACTTCTTGTGACTCTATAATTATTTCAAAATAAGAAGTTAAAGATATAATGCAAACTGAACATGATTCAAGGAGAAAGAGAAAAATTGCAAGACAAATAAAGACGGGACTGTGTTCGAAATCGTGAATTTAATCCTTCAAAATGTAAAAATGGAGAACAAAGAGAAACCTTATGTGAGGAAAACCAAATTAAACATGATTAAATAAAAGATAAAATTTTGCCTGAGGACAAATTGAGCAGCAGCAATCCACTGCATCTGTAGTTTCTTGAAATCTCAGCTCTTTTTAAAAATAAGGTATCCTCTTTAACATACCCAATTAGTGGTACTGTGAAGTATTAACATTACAAAGTACCTTATTGTGTACTAAGGCATCTAGAAAAACAAAGGTTGCTATTCTTGGAAAAATGCAAACCAAGGGATGACATGATATTGCCAAGGCTAATTAGAATCAAATAGAAGAGTAAAGATTCCAAAAAGAGACTATTTCCACTTTATGCAGACAAAAGGGCATCCAATAAAGGACACATACAATCTATTACTCAGGAGACCAAACCTTGGAGACACAAGTCTGACATTTCTTATTTCCTTTAAAACAACATTGAAAATCTCTTGGAACCCACAGCAACACCCTTGGAGATTTGAGATTACCTGATAATTTCAGAACTGATGTTTGACATAACACTGACATGTTGAATATTTTTCTTTAGCCACAGGAGATCTCCAGCTCCAGAAATCATAAGTCAAAGAGCATACACTCAATTCATTCTTTGTTATTGAGTGGTTTGTTTTTTGCTAGGTAATTTATGGAAAATTAGCACAAAATGACAGCTACGATATGGTGTACGAATACCAAGCAGATGAGAAAGTTGAATATTATTACCAACACAAGATAAGAAGGGCAGTCAGCAAATAAAGGTCAAATGAAAGAATCAGCCTAAGTTTCTCATAATGTCAACTCTGAAATGCAGTTTCAGCAAAAGTCTGGGCAAAGATAGTTTGGTTGCCTTTTTTTCTTGCCTGAGCTATACTTTGAAATTCTCAATCGCTGAAGATATATGCCATTATCAAAATCCTAACATATATTCATTACCTTTAACTCAACAATGTAAATTTTATTATAACAAGCAAAATAATAGAAGAGTAGTGAAATTAATAAATGCAAAGAAATTGATCACAGTTATCATTTTGGTGGGCAAAATTAAAAACAATGGAAATATACATAAGTGAATTATGGTATATTCCTTCTAGGGAATTATATATCATATAGGGAAATGCTGGCTATACTATGTTAGGTGACAAAAGCAATGTTAAAACTGCTTACATAGTATTACCTCTAACGTATGAAAATTATGTACATGCTCAGAAAACCAATAATAACACATTTTCAAATATATGGTGACCATAAAGTTATTTCTCCATACCAGGCCATAACTGACAGTAAAGGAGGGAGTAATAATAAAATACTTTAGGACAAGAGGTCTAAGTTGGGAATCTCCTGGAGACACAGAACACGTGTCCCGCTACTTGGGTTGTGCGTACTATGTTTAAGACAGGAAGGTCTTTGAGTAGTTTGTATATTTAAACTCATTTAATCCACGTCAGCACACTGGAATATGGACAACACTGGGATATGCATTTTACAGATGAAGAAACTGAGGTACACAAATAGCCAGTAACTTGCCCTAATTTGGTGAGTTTGAATTTAAGGGGAGAGAGTCTGGCTAGAGTTCATGCTCTTAACCACTATACAAAATGCTTACTGGAAACACTGGAAGGAAACACATCAAACTACTACAGAGTGGAGACTAGTTTGGGATAAATTTTTATGCTTTTTTAAATGATTCAAAATTTTCATGTCCATGCTAACTGAATATCATTTTCAAGAGGAACAATATTGTAAATACATCAGAGATATAAAAGAAAAATACTGCATCTATTTTTTCTACTTTTGGTATAAAATAAACTATAAAATAACAGTAATTTTAAATTAATAAATCAATATTGTCATGTTACTTTCTTAATTATTTCCTGGTTTTATAAGTACAGTGAACATGAGTTTTCTTTCATGTCTCACTTTACCAGTGAATGGATACTCTAGAATTAATAATATCTAGCTAGGCATGTTTTCACACACACACACACACACACACACACACACACACACACACACAAACCATAAAACAAAAATGAATTTCCAAACATCTTTCTTCCATGGGCCTTTTTTAGCTGGGGGCCGGGGGCGGGGGAGGGAAGCAAGGGTTCAGTCATTTTTTTTTCCCAACCACTTTATTAAAGTATTAATGACATATAAACAAAGTGCATATTTAATGTTTACAACTTGATGAGTTTGAGGATAAACAGACACCCATGAAACCATCAGCACCATCAAGGCCATAGATACACCATGACCTTGAAAAGTTTCCTCCTCTTCCCATTATTATTATTAGTGTGTATGTAGTAAGAACACTTAACATAAGACCTACCTACTTAGAAACTTTTACGTATACAATACAATATTGTTAGTCATAGGCACTATCATGAATTATAGATCTCCAGAACTTATTTATCTTGTATAACTAAAACATTGCATCTTTTGACCATGACTGTCCCATTTTCCCCTCTGCCCAACCCCTGAAAACCACCATTCTACTCTGCTTCTATGAGTTTGATCACTTTAGATTCCACATGTAAATGATGTCATACAGTATTTATCTTTGTGTGATTGGCTATTTCACTTAGCATAATGTACTGCAGGTTCATCCATATTGTTGCAAATGGCAGGATTTTCTTTTTTTTAAGGCTGAATAATATTTCATTGTATGTATATAACATATTTTCTTTATATATTCATCCACTCGTGGACATTTAGGTTGTTTCCATATTTTGCCTAATGTGAGTAATGCTGTGATGAACATGGGAGTACAGAGAACTCTGAAATCCTGAATTCAATTTCTTTGGATAAATACCCACAAGTGTGATTGCTGAACCATATGGTAGTTCTATTTTTAATTTTTTGAGGAAACTCTGTGCTGTTTTCCATAATGGCTGAACAAATTTACATTCCCACCAAGAGCATATCAGTATTCCTATTCCTCCACAACCTCAGCTCTTTTCTTTTTTTTTTTTCTACCTTTAAATAATAGTCATCTTAATTGGTATGAGGTAGTATCTCATTGTGGTTTTAATCTGCATTTCTCTGATTATTAGTGATGTTGAGCAACTTTCATGTACCTCCTAGTACCTCCTAGCCATTTGTATGTCTTCTTTAGAAAAATGTCTATTCAGGTGCTTTGCCCAGTATTTAATCAGGTCATTTGTTTTCTGCTATTGAGTTTTAGGCATTTCTTACATATTTTGGATATTAACTCTTTAACAGATACATGATTTGCAATATGTTCCCCCCATTCTGTAGGTTGCCTTTTCTTTTGGTTGACAGTTTCCTTTGCTGTGCGGAAGCTTTTTAGTTTGATACAGTCTCACATGTTTATTCTTGCTTTTGTTGTCTGCACTTTTGGTGTCATATCCAAAAACATCATTGCCAAGACTCACATCAAGGAGTCTTTCCTTATATTTTTCTTAGGAATTTTAAGTTTTCAGGCCTACATTTAAATCTTTCATCCATTTTCAGGGGCGCCTGGGTGGCTCAGTCGGTTAAGCGTCCAACTTCAGCTCAGGTCACGATCTAGCGTTCCGCCGAGTTCGAGCCCCACGTCGGGCTCTGGGCTGATGGCTCAGAGCCTGAAGCTTGCTTCCGATTTTGTGTCTCCCTCTCTCTCTGCCCCTCCCCCGTTCATGCTGTGTCTCTCTCTGTCTCAAAAATAAATAAACGTTAAAAAATAAAAATTAAAAAAAATAAATCTTTTATCCATTTTGAATTGATTTTCATATGTGGTAAGGTATGGGTCCAGTTTCATTCTTTCACATGTGTATAACCAATTTTTCCAGTATCATTTTTTGGAGCCTATCCTTTCTCCATTTTGTATTCTTGTCAAAGATCAGTTGATCATACATGTATGAGTTTATTTCTGGGCTCTCTAATACACTCATTGCTCTGTCTGCTTTTATGCCACTACCATACTGCTTTGATTATTACAGAATTATACCATACTATGGAATCAGAAAGTATGAATCTTTAGCTGAAGGCATTACACTTCCTAATTCCATGGGACTTTTTTATTAAATACCACTAAATATCATCAAATACTATTTACCAGGCTTATTATTGACTTATTTTTCTGTATTGAATATATGTTAACCATATCAATAAATCATCATAATAAAAAATAGACTATAGAACAGGTGATCAATATCTATATTTTATTTTTCTATAACTTTTAATCTGGATGGACATTAAGGAAGCTACACAACATATGCTATATGGTTATTGTGAGAAATAAGTCAACTTTAATAAGGTAATGTGTATGCATACAATATATGTATGCATACATATCTGCTGATAGATATACACACACATTAACTTTCTCATTCTCTTGGTCATGATATTCTGAGGAGAATTTTTCAAGTTCTATACCCATATTTCTGATAAGTAAACAAAACATGTTTACTTATGTTAAGAAAACATAAATACAGTAAAAACTTGATTTGCAAGCATAATTCATTCCAGAAACATGCTTGTAATCCAAAGCACTTTTATATCAAAGTGAATTTCAAGAACCATTGGCTCAGTTGTGATCATGTGATGTTCGGCATCACGTAATACTCCCTGCAAGACATCACTTGTTTATCAAGTTAAAATTTATTAGAAATGTTTGCTCGTCTTGCTGAACACTTGCAGAACAAGTTAGTTGTAATCCAAGGTTTTTCTATATATTTTTTGTGCTCATTAAAAAAAGAAAAAAAAATACTTATTTATCATTTCTTGTTTATTGTGGATATCTTCCTAAATGTTTCCACAGGACCCATGGGCAGAAAGAGCTGCCCTGGAATCATGAGGAGTGACTGATTACATACTTGGGAGTTGGGGGAAATAAGGGCAAGAGTAATTTTCCAAAAGGATTTTCAAATGCTAAAGAAGCTCAAGAAGACGGGATCCCAGAGGCCTAGCTAGTGTCAAGCTAAGGTTGTTTTTCATTCTAGCAAAGCATAACATTAAGACAATTGGGAGTTCCAGGAGGAATGTTGTACTTTGCCTGCCTCAAGTATTTGTCAATGGGCTGCAGATTAAAAGGAAATTTAATTGTATCATTTCCTTCTGCCTTTGTTTCCCACATCAATAGATAGGGAGCAATTTAGCAAGCCCTATTGGATCAAAGTTCTCTCTTTGTCCCAGAGTTTCTGAATGGCCCTTGTGTACCAAACATTCACTCTTTTTCATTCTTCCCTTCTCCTTAATTCAGAAAGACACATATACTTTATTTTGCCTGTCTTTGGATTTCCAGGTATGCATGGATTCCTCGAACACATGTGACTATTAAATTTTATTTTTTCCTGATAATCTGTCTCATGTCAATTTGATTCTTAGTCCAGATAAAAGGACCTTGAAGAGGACAAGAATTCTTGCTCCCTGACGTCACAATAAAACTGAAATAATTGCCTTTTGTGATATGAATAAGAACACAGAAAATGATACTTTATTTTATTTATTTATTTATTTATTTATTTATTTAACGTTTATTTATTTTTGAGACAGAGAGAGACAGAGGGAGGGTCAGAGAGAGAGACAGGAGGAGGGTCAGAGAGAGAGGGAGACACAGAATCCGAAACAGGCTCCAGGCCCTGAGCAGTCAGCACAGAGCCTGACGCGGGGCTCGAACTCACGGACCGCGAGATCATGACCTGAGCCGAAGTCAAGATGCTTAACCCATTGAGCCACCCAGGAGCCCCAGAAAATGATACTTTAGATAACATTTGAGGAGACACATGTCCTCAAATCTTTATTTGAATTAAAATATTATGTTTAATCTCTCTTTTTTAAACTTCACTCTTATTTTTTTACCTATTTATTTAGTGTTGCGATACAGTGGGAAATGCTGAACTGACATCATTTCTACAATTAGTAACCTACCCCGGACAGCCACTTCTTTCCTCTTTTCTATAGTAAGCCTGGGAAATCAAAGCTCAAACAAATATGTATTGCAAGGTGAGAATCCCCTATTTCCCCTGGGGCAGTGGTAGATTTGAAAGAGAATCAGAGAACAGCTACCCCAGCAGGAAAGTTTCCTGGATGACACATTTATGTCAACAATGGAAGCTGGCAGTTCCTAGAAATATAGCTAAGATAAAATTTTAAAGCACATTTAAAGCCAGGTTTAGAATTCATTATTAGTCAGGGGAAATGTAGAAGGTAAACCCCTCAAAATAGGGGAATTTAGAAATTACATTTTGATTTGAAAGATGTATACTGTCAAAATGAGCAGAAATTTATTTAAATTTAGTTTCTTGTTCTTTTTGAAAAGAGCATCCATTTTATTCTTCAACAAAGTTATTATTTGTGATACTTAAGTATCTTAATTCTTTAAATGATTGTTATAGGTGAGTTTAAGAGTATCAGCATAAATATGAGGTTGGTTAAAATTATGTGGTATGGAGGTACAGGAATGAGCTAGAAAATCTCAGGAGACAGAGAAAGAAGGAGCAAGCGAAAAGGGGAGGGAGAAGGGGAAGGGAAGAAATTGAGGTAAGGAAACTGAAGGACTTCAAAAATAGATTTTTGCTCCTTTGCTTTTTGCTCCTTTGCCTGCTTCTATTCTTGCTAGTACCTGCACCCCCACTTTCCACATGCCTCAAAATGCAAATAGTGTATGTCTTCCTTGTAGGGGACAGGGAATTAATGATTTGCTTACAATAGATAACATCTAAGGAAGGACCACATGAGGATGACCAGAAGAAGCCATCACATGCTATTCCAGTCCACCAGAGCTACATATCTTGGCACCCAGACCCTCTGGCCACAAGGAATAACAGCTGTGCACTTATCTTTCTTCGAACTGCTTCCTGGATGCCTGAGCAGACACACGCACCAGACCCAGATCCTCAATAAAACTCACCCCGGGGCGTCTGGGTGGCTCAGTCAGCTGAGCGTCAGACTTTGGCTCGGGTCATGATCTCACTGTTCCTGAGGGAGTTCCAGCCAGGCTCTGTGCTGACAGCTCAGAGCCTGGAGCTCTCTTCAGATGCTGTGTCTCCCTCTCTCTCTGCCCCTCCCCCTTCATGTTCTGTCTCAGTCTTGGTCTCTCCCTCTCTCTCTCTCTCTCTCTCTCTCTCAAAAATAAACATTAAAAAAATTAAAACATAAAAACTCACCCCCAAACAAAGAGGAGACTCCCTCCTTTTATTTCTGGGATACTCTGTCTGTACCTGCACTCTCTCTATACGACCAATAAACTTGGCTTTCATCTCCTATTGGCTTGCATTTGATTTCTATTCTGCTTGTAGTCAGGGACCCTCTTGGTTAGTCCTGTGGAAATCCCCTCCCCCCCAACTGGACCCAGCCTATCAGCATCAAAATGAGATAAGAAAAACAAAGAGAGGAAAGCAACAAATATCTGAATAAGCAGCAAATGTTATCTGATGGTTTCTTTGCCATGAGATCTTAAAGCATTTGAAATTTTAGACGATTCAGAAATTTAAAGAAAATGTGATTTTAGCAGAGTGAGATTACAACTTCTAAGAGGAACAAGAGGTATCTTTCTAAGAGAACCTTCTTAAAGGTGCTGCCTTCTTCTTTTTTTTACTTTTCTTTTTCTTTTTTCAATTTTTTTCTCCACTTCTTTCTTGTTACAGATTTTTGTACCAAAATGTTGGTTCATTAGATAAAGCAAAGTCTATGTGAGTTGATCTTCACCAAAGAAAGTCTTTGTTTAAATTCATAGTGTTTGTAAGAGGACTGCATGCTTATTTAAGAGAATATAGAAAAGATGAACAGAAGAAAACTTAAAAATTTGTTTGGGTACCTTCCATGTTTGTCAAAGTAATACCCAAATAATCCATTGACATTTTACTCAAAAATTAAAATAAAAATTAACTATAGAGATATGTGTGTTATAATTTGTGTTGACAGCTTCAATTTCAGAATGCCAGAATCAAATGTTCAAATTAGTGGTTCTAAATATACTTTCCAGAATATACTTCTAACTGTTTAACTTGAAAACTCTAGATATGTAATGTTTTATTTTTTAATCCAAATTTTGCAAGTGGTTAATTTAAATGAACTATCTAACATTTTAATGTTACTTAAAATTACTTAAGAGTAAAATTTAAACAAATTTTTACTAATTTTTAGTCATAGCATATAGTTCCTACATTTATTTTACTAAAGATAACCTATATTACTGTTATTTATAAACAGTATGGCAAGAGTTGCTTGCCATGGGTTCAGTCTATACAGTATACAACATGAGCCACCTGCATTAAATACCTCACAAATTTCTGTTCCATCTGTAAGGACACAAAAAACTCCACAATTTAAAGACAACAATGAGTATTTTTTATAAACGTAAGGACAGAGTAAAGCTTCAGACTTACTAGCCTAAGTAAAAGTATGATTTGCTTGAGCCTATAAGTAAACTTTCTTTATATATGAAATATTAATGACTAATAAAAGTAGAAGTCATTATGAAATTCTCCAGATTTTACAAAGAAAGGTAACATCTTAAACCCAAGTGTTAAGACTACAGGGGGATGCCTGGTTGGCTCAGTCAATAGAGCCTGCAACTCTTGGTCTCAGGGTCTTGAGTCCAAGACCCACACTGGGTATGAAGCCTACTTAAAAAACAAACATACAAACGACAACAAAAACAAAAAGCAAGTGTTAAGATTGCAAATAAAATTATTTAAATTCAACCCTTCTCTTCATTTTCAAAACTTTGGCATACAGACATAACTACATGAGCACACAAACACTTCAGTAAGAGACAAAATTCCCTTTTTTCATTCATTCTAACAACCACCAACTTTATTAAGAATTAGAATCAAACTCAATAAGAATAAAATTAGTATAATCCTTGATTTAAGTGTGTGTGTTAAGACATAACATTTAGACAGCTACAACAGTGCCTGCATAAATAATACTCAATAACTTCCAGATGACAAATTGTAATAGCAGTAAAATCTGACTGTTTTTTAATCAATCATTTTGGTTATTTACTTTTGGTATTATAAATAAGGCAGTGATTGATATTCATATATCAAAATCTTTGTTCTCATCTCTGTTTCTTTCCTTAGGATGTTAAATTGTTCATTTTTTTATAAATTTATTTTATTTTATATTGGGGTGTGATTAGACACATGACTTCTATATTTCCTACTAATGTTAGGGCAAAGATTTAATATGCAATCATATTTTATATATATCAGGGGCACTCCAGGTTAGAATAAATGTTTGGAGGGTACTAAATTTACTGTTTTTAATCAGTACTATTATCTCATTTAGTTTCTTTGCATCCAATTATATATTTTATCTTCTTGGCATAGGAAAACCTGAGTGGTGAGTTTACAACTCTCATTACTATTAAATGTTGTCCCATGGAGCACCTGGGTGGCTCGGTCAGTTAAGCTTCCGACTTCAGCTCAGGTCATGATCTTGGTATTTGTGAGTTCAAGCTCCCTGTGGGATTCTGTGCTGACAGCTCAGAGCCTAGAGCCTGCTTTAAATTCTGTGTCTCCCCCTCTCTCTGCCCTCCCCATTCACACTCTCTCTCTCAAAAATAAATAAACATTAAAAAAATTTTTAACAAAAAAAAATAAATGTTGTCCCCCTTTACATTGTCAGTTTGTTTTGTTTTGTTTTGTTTTAATGGTATATGACATTAAATCACATATTATTTGGCACATATAAGGGCTTGAGTGCGGGTATGCTTTTATTACCAGTTGCATGCTTCATCAATAAAGAGTGACACATTGTTTTTTAATGCTTTAAGAATACGTTATATTAATTTTAATAATCTGATCACTGGTCTCATTTTGCTTCCATTTACCTGGTGCATCTTTTTTTTCCCATTTCCTTTTTAAAAATTCTCTAAATCTCTTTATTTTAGGTTTTTCACATAACAGTATATATTTGATTTTTAATTTTTTTTACCCAATTGAGATTAAGTATCCATTAAAATTACTCTCCTAAATGATATATTTAGCTTTACTTTTGTCATTTTGATATTTTTGTTTTTATATCTTTGCCATATTTTGCTGAATAAAGTCTATGTCATTTCTCATTACGATCTAGAGCATACCTGTCCTCACTTAAAATACCTTAAAGCTTTAGATATACTTAAATGCAAATTGCCTGTCAGCATGATGAATAAACAAATATATCACATACTTTTTGTAAGAATTTTAAAAATTTTAATTTCACCCATGGTTCCTCGTGCCAACTGCTGGATTGTGGAGTTAAATTATTACTTTTAGATCATACATCTTTTCCTATGGCAATCACATTCTGATTCATATTTATAGTATATGATTAGAGAAATAATTAGAATTAAGTCTTGATTTACAATTATTCCTGTGTTTTGTTGACATTTACATTTCTATTTCCCACAAGTTTAGTTTTTGATTCATGTGTTTAATTGCCTAAAAAATGACTTTACATGAATCTTTCAGGAACAGTAACAAAAGCGGTTTAGTATCCTAGGCTTTGCATATTTGAAAATTCTGTCATTCATTTGTCTTCTTAATGTTCCTTGCTTACAATGTTCTATTCTAAACATCTTATACTGTTGTCTTTTCTCTTCTTTTTTAATATAATTTATTGTCAGACTGGCTTCCATACAACACCCCATGCTGTTCTCTTCTCATCCCTTCTTCGCTTATTTTTCCTTAGCCAAAAAAAAAAAAAAAAAAAAAGATACCACAAAGTCAATGCTCTCTATACTTTATTTCTGCTTCCTGTAATTATTTTTACAAAGTGTGATGTTTTCTCTTCTATGATTGTGAGCTATAGGCATTTTCATTTTTTATGTAATAGAAACTAACTCTCTCCAATGATGGAATTTTTCTATTCACTTATTTAAAAAAAAGAGAGATGGATCCAGGCTGAGTTTATGCCAAAAAAGATTCCTGCTTTGATCCCTCATGGTGATTCTTTCTCATATCCTAACCAGAAAAGTTTGTTAACCTCTTGTTATATCTCTAGTTCACCAATATAATAGGCTATACAATAGGAGGGAATGAAAGGGCTTTAGTCAGTCCCACTGGGAAGCCTCAGCATGAACAAATTGGTAGTTGGTGGTATCACTACAGAGAAAAACAGTAATGGAAGACAACTTTGTATCAGAAACACAGATTCAGTTGTGAACAACAAACATGTTTGAATTTTGCACTAGGTACCATAACTATAAGTACAGCAAGGAATGAAACCATCTGCTTGATATGATAGATAAAAATAGGTCAAGAAACAGATAAAATTCTATTGTCTTTTAAGAGAATTGACATAAGATAAAAGAAGACAGTCTGGTGATGGAGACTAACAGAGTGGAAACCAAGTAGATACCACCTTGATCAACCTGTCAAAATATGCATCATTACTAATGAGATAAACTGAAATCATGTTTGACCTGACAGAATGCAATGAAAAAATGCAGCATTAGCTCTGTAATATTCTTGTCAAAATGTAGTACCTGAATCTAATCACAAGGAAATATCAGAAAATCTAAATTGAGGTATTCTCTAAAAGGAAAAAAAAAGGAAGGAAGGAAAGAAAAGAGAGGGGAAAATGATGAGGGAGCATAAGACAAGCTGAGGGCAAAGTACAGGCTAACAGCAACCCCCTTCCCCCAGGTCAGATATGTGTGATATACCTCGGACACTCCTGTCTGCCCAAGAGCCAAGGAAAGGAAAGGAAACAAATGGTTGACTGATAGAGCTCACAGACTTGCAGGACAGGAGTCTCCTTCAGTTTATGGATAACTTAGTAAACTTCAAGAAAAAGGCAGTCTTATCCATAGCAACCTATAGATTCCATTTCCTGGAGCCCTAATATCACCCTCATCAAGATGTAAGGGGTTTTAAGTACTTGCCATGGTGATGTGGGAAAAAAAGGAAAATGAAAAATTAAATTCCCTTACTGCCTACAGCCCATTGACAAGTCCTTGAAACAGGCTTTCCTCTAGGAGCTCAGCTGCCTTGATGATGACACTTTGCTAGGGGCAAAAGGGAAATTTGGCTTAACATAATCCTGACACCCAGGATCCTGTGAGTCTCCTTAAACACGTGAAACCACATTATAAATCACCTTAACCTTATTGGCATTCATAAACTACATCAAATAAGGGCAAAATTCACAGTGTTTTCTTGTGCAATTAAAATATTCACAATGGGAAAAAGATAGTTTCTTCAATAAATGTTACTGGGAAAACTGGACCTGAACATGCAAAAGAATGAAATTGGATGCTTCTCTCACATCATACACAACAACCAGTTCAAAATGGGTTAAATATTTGAACATAAGACTGGGAATCATAAAACTCCTAGAAGAAAAATCATAAAAAGTTTTGCATAGGTCTTGGCAATGACTTGTTGACATGACACCAAAAGCATAGACAACAAAAGAAAAAATAAATGCAAAAACAAGTGGAACTATACTAAACTAAAAGGTTTCTGTACAGCAAAGGAAACCATCAACAAAATTAAAAACTAGTCTACTAAATGGGAGAAAATACATCCAAAGCCATATATCTCATAAAAAGTTATATCCAAGGGGCACCTCGGTGGCTCAGTCAGTTACACGTCCAACTCTTGATTTCAACTCAGGTCATGATCTCATAGTTCCATGAGTTCAAGGCCCACATCAGGCTCTGCACTGACAGTGTGGAGGCTTCTTGGGATTCTCTCCCACTCCCTCTGTCTCTGTCTCTCCCTCTCTCTCAAAATAAATAAACAAACTTAAAAAAAGTTATATCCAATATATATAAGGAAAACTTACAACTCAATAGCAAAACACACACACACACACACACACACACACACACACACAAAACCCAAATAACACAATTAAAAATTGGGCAAAAGACTCAACTGATTTTTTTCCAAAGAAGGCATATAAAAATGGCCAATGGGTTTATGAAAAAGTGCCCAAACTTACTAATCATCAGAGAAGTGCAAATCAAAACCACATTGAGATATCACTTCACACCTGTTAGAATGGCTATTGTTTTTTAAAAAAAGGAAAAGGAAGGAAGGAAGGAAGGAAGGTAGAAAGGAAGGAAGGAAGGAAGGAAGGAAGGAAGAGAAGAGAAGAGAAGAGAAGAGAAAAAAGAGGAGGGAGGAAGCAAGAAGAAAAAAGTATTGGCAAGGATGTGGAGGAAATGGAACTTATATCCTATTGCTGAGAATGTAAATCGTTACAGCCATTATAAAAAACAGAATGGATTTTCCTCAAAAAATTTAAAACAGGGGGTGCCTAGGTGGCTAAGTTGGTTAGCATTCAACTCTTGATTTCAGTTCAGGTCATAATCTCACAGTTCATGAGTCTGAGCCCATGTCGGGTTCTGCACTGACAGCACTGACAGTGTGGATTCTCTCTCTCCCTCTCTCTCTGCCCCTGTCCCACTCAAGCTCTCTCTTGCACATGATCTCTCTGAAAATAAACAAACAAAAAATTTAAAACAGAACTATAATGTGATCCAACAATCCCATTTCTGAATACATAATCAAAGGAATTGAAATCAGGATCTTGAAAAGATATCTACACACCCATGTACATTGAAGCATTCATTATTCACATTAGCCAATATGAAAACACCTAAATGTCTGTCGATGGATAAATGGTTAAAGAAATGTGATATATACACACAATGAAGAAATCCTGAAATTTGTGACAACATGAATGAACACAAGTGAAATAAGCCAGACACAGAAAGACAAACATTGCATGATTTCACTTACATCACACACATACACACACACACACATACAAACTGAACTCATAGTAACAGTGTAGAATGGTTACCAAAGGCTGGGACTGAGAGACTAAGAGAAAAATTACCAGGTGTACTCACAACTGCAAAGAAAAGACCTCCCCCCCTCCCCTCACCCCACCCCCCGCCATTCCCAAAACCAGCCAGGGCGTGCCCGGTTGTAGTCTGACATAAAGGCGGGAACCAATCAAGTTCTGCTGAGTAGTTTGAAATAAAGGTGGGAACCAATCAAATTCTGCTGAGCATTCAAATTTAAATGTCAACCAACAACAGCTCTGTAACCTCTAAAAAAATCCCTAACTTGTTTGTGCCTGTCTATAAAAGAAGCTGTAAGATCCTTGCTCGGGGCCTCTTAGCATCACCGGCAACGAGTGCGAGGAGGACTGGATTCAAACCTGCAATAAACGACCCTTGCCACTTGGCTTTGACTCTGGACTCTGGTGGTTTGTTTTCGGGGGGTCTCTCGAATCGGGGCATATCAGGACACGGGGAGAAAAAGGGAAATTAGAAAAAAAAATTGGTGGTTGCCATTGACTGAGTGGAGGGGGTAATGAAAAGTTATTGTTTAATGGTTAGAAGGCTTCAGTTTTGCAAGATGAAGAGTCTGGGGATAGATGGTGGTGATGTTTGCATAACACTGCGAATGTACTAAATACCATTGAAACACACACTTAAAAAGGGTTGAGGTAGTAAGTCTCATGTTATGTGTATTTTACCACAATCTTAAAAACATTAACCATGACAGGCCACTCGCTGGGCCAAATAGTAAGTTTCAATAAATCTCAAGTTTTAGAACTTATATAGTATATTCTTTGACCAGCATAGAAAGCAATTTGAAATCAATGTCATAAAAGATAACTAACCCTCCCCCCAATACTTGTAAATTCAACAAAAACACTTTTTCAGAAGTCTCAGAGTTCATAAAAGAAAATTTAAAAGATAATACAAAATGATGAAAATGTCATAAAATATTATCATTTGTGGGGTGGAGTTAAATTTGGGTTGAGAGATAGTTTGATCATTTTAAGTGCTTACACTGAAAAAAACATGCAACTAAAGAACAAGAGAATTGTAAGAAAATTAAGTAAAAAGTGAAAAAATCAAGTAATAAAGATAATGGAAGAAATAAATGAAATTGAAAACAAATACTAGAAAATACTCACAAAATGAAAAGCTGTTCTTTTGAAAAGATTCATACAATTGTTAAAACTTAGCAAGACTAATTAAGAAAAAAAGGATGAAAGGGTAATATCATTACAGATCCTGCAGATATTCAAATGATAACTAACTATACAAATAACTTGACAGTCACAAATTTAACAGATTAAAATTCTTCAAAACAACAAATTACCAAAGCTTAGTGAAGAAGAAACAGATAATCTGAAATTTTCTGTATCTATTAAATAAAATAAAACATAGTGTGAGAATTTCAATCATAGATTGATGAATTCTCTCAAATATGTAAGGAATAAATAATGTCAACTGTATATGAACTCCTTCAGAAAGTAGACAAAGGGATACCCATACCAACTTCTTTCATGATTTCAGCAGTACTCTAATACTAAAATATGGTACAGACATTACAACAAACAATTACAAGAATCTGTCACTCATGAACATAGATGCAAATGTTCTATAAAAATATTAGAAAATCAAATTCAGCAAAATATAAAAAAAATAATGAATATCAAAAATAAGTGAGACTTACTATAGTAATAAAAGATTATTTTAGCATCCAAAAAATTAATCAATATTTTTAAATTTAATAACAGAACAAAAAAAAACCACACCCATATGATAATCTCAATGAAGAAAATACTTTTGACAAAATTGAATACGTATTTATGATAAAATATCACTTCAGATTGATAATAGAAGCAAAGTGCCTCAGTCTTATAGAGGGGCATCATCTACATAATTGTACAGCAAATATAATACTTAATTACATAGTGAATGAGTTTTCTCTAAGATTGGAAACAAGGCAGGTATGTATGTCTTTGCAACTTCTACTTACAACTGTATGGGAAATCTGAGCCAGTACAATAAAACAAGAAAAATGAATGAAATACAAAATTTTCAAAGGAAGCCAAAAAACTCTCTTTATTTACAAACAACACAATAATTTATGTAGAAAATCATACAAAATGTGTAAAACAGAACACAAGACCCATATGCAATTTTATGTACTAGCAACCAAAAAATAATTTAACAAATGATATATAAAAAATTCTGCCCAGAAAATTACTAACCATTTCTGTGAGAAGTTAAATAAGACCCAAAGCCATGTTTGTAAATTAAAAGTAATATTAAGGTGCCATTCTACCTAATTTGGTTATTAGATTTAATCCCAGTCAAAATACCTGATGGGATTTTAAAGAAATTGACAAGTTGATTTTAAAATTTGTATGGAAATGAACAGGACCTAGAATAGAAAAATAAAAATAATGATAAAAAAGCAAAGTTAGACAACTGATTATTCCTAGCTCAAGACTTATCAAAAGCTACCCTAGTTGAGACAGTGTGGTATTGATATAAGTGAGGATAAGTAGGTCAATAGAGCAGAATATTCATGTAATGTAATAATATTCAGCAATATACATACACCACCATAAATGGACATCAATAATACATAAGGAACAAAAACAGCTGGACACAAAATGTCAGTCCAAGCAAAGACCAAACTAATACATGGAAATAAATTTCAAAATGGGACATAGGGAACTTTCTAGGGTATAGAAACATTCTGTATTTTGATTAAGTTTTAGTTATGTGGAGGTACATATTTCTTAAAACTCCTTTAATTGTATATTTAACATCTATACATTTCAATATATGTAAATTTTCCCTCAAAATATTTTTTAAATGTTCAAATAAGGATGAAAAATTAAGATTGAAAATGCAGTAGCTAAACTAATCATCAAGGAAAGCACATCTAAAGAGTAGTTCGCACATGTATCAGAGATTTAGAAGCAAGAGAAGCAAGATTTAGAAGCAAGCTGCTTTGGTGGTACTAATGAAGGATTTGATTCTATACGTTAATTTTTCTTTTAATTTTTTTTAACATTTATTTATTTTTGAGACAGAGAGAGAGAGCATGAACAGGGGAGGGTCAGAGAAAGAGGGAGACACAGAATCTGAAACAGGCTCCAGGCTCTGAGCTGTCAGCACAGAGCCCGATGCGGGGCTCGAACCCACAGACTGTGAGATCATGACCTGAGCCGAAGTCGGATACTCAACTGACTGAGCCACCCAGGCGCCCCTCTATACGTTAATTTTAAATCATTAGGAATAATTATCAACTTCGATTCTTATTCATATGTCTAATTTAGGATGCTGCTATTATTTCACAGTAGAAAATACTGTGATTAGTACAAAGTAAGCTGTCCTTCCATTAGGAGCAATTTTCCTTAACTGTATTATATCAGGAAAGAGTGACTGATTTTATATGCATGTTTGGCTATAGATTGCCATGGTTGTAATGGCTAGTGGAAAAGTACACATTTTACAGATATTTTTAAGGAAGATTAAGCAAGATTTCATTGCTTAGATACAAGACTATAATGCTAAGAACTGAAAAGTTAATGAAGTTTGACACTGCATTTTTTTTTTTTTTTTGGCTTTCTTCCATGGTTACTAGAAGCCAGTTAGAAATGCATGTTAAACTTCACCTTACAGAAGATAAAGACTGTCACACATCTATTATGTCTTCCTTATCAAACTGTCATATTTTCTGAAATTTAGACTTTCAAGTTTGAAAACAAGATAATAAAATTAAATGGATTTTTAAGAATAACAACATAATTATTTCAATATATTCTTTCAATGTACAATGTGAATCTAGTATTTAATATATCTATTCATACTTCTAGGCAACGTAAAATAGTTAACATATTAGCGTAGAGAAGAATCAAGTGTGCCTTGGCAAGTACTGAATTCTTTTTATTTCTAATATTTATTTATTTACTTTTAAGAGACAAAGACAGAGATAATCCCAAGCAGTCTCTGCACTGTCAGTACAGAGCCCAATGTGGGGCTCAATCTCATGAACAGTGAGATCATAACCTGAACCAAAATCGAGAGTCAGATGTTTAACCAACTGAGCCACCCAGGCACCCCCACAGGTACTGAATTCTTGCTCTATTAAATGGTAAGTCTAGAAACTAAACTCCTATTTTTTTCAACAAAATTTAAAAGTACATCTATTAACAGTATAGGTTTAAGGGTTAGATTTCACATATATTTTTAAAAGTGAAAAGAAACAGTTCAAACATTCCAGTTCTTTATTAGACTAAATTTAATTCTTAGTATCAATTGATATTTTTGCTTTTTTTGTTAGAAATTTTCAGTAATTTCTTCAAAATCTAAGTGTATCATTCTGATTAAACTATTCATAGTATAACTTAGCTGTTCATAGAATAATTCATCATACTGTAGCATCCCCCCACACACACAATACTTGATACAGAACCCTGGTACCCACTCTCAGCTCAAACCATGAAGAAGTTGGAAAGCAAAAGAGTAAGTGCATAAATAAACTTTCTAACAGCAGAGATTTCAGAAATAAAGTAACGATAGTGAAATTGGAAGACTTAAGGAAAGCTATTTATGTTACTCTGAGGAATACAAATCAATAAAAGTTCATGGCTGAAAGGTTCTCATTGATTGGAACATACTGGTAGCAGAGTAATTTCAAAACTCAATGTAGGGTTTGCCAACCACACCACATTTTCTGATTGTATCCAATAAAATGTTATGACCTCAAAACAGCTATCTCTAGTATTAGTTTCTTGAATGACTTTATTTTTTATTCTAACATGACTAAGCTGAAATCAAAACATTTGAAATTTCAAAGAATTATAAACTCTTTTTAAGTTAAATATTTCAAAGTTGACTTCACGAATGTTGTTGTTGGAAAGCATTCACCATTTAGAAGTGTTGTAAAAAAATAATGCAGACAATTGCTTGATTGTATTTCTAGAAATTTCCTCAAATTTCCTATGAATGCAGTTTTCAGGGCACTACTAACTAATCCTTTGTTTATTTTTTTTCCACATCCAGCCCAACGGAAGCTACTGTAAATCTCTCCATTGCTGCACGAGCACTTGCAGGATTAATGGGTCTTAGTGTCGGGTCAGGGAATCACTTTTCTAAGAAGTGCCTTCATTTCTATGCTGCTTCAGAAAATGATTCTTCTGCATGTGCTGCTGATAGACATATCTGCCCAATCAACTATGACACTTTAACTGAAAAAAGGAAGAAAACCTCTCTAAGAGGAAAGGTCTCATCTATAACAAGCAGCTCCAAAGGATAGCTTGAGGAATTAGGAACTGGATATCAAAATATCTTGGATAAATGTGTAATGTTTCTCAAATTAACATCATCTTTATGATTTTATAAATATATTAAATTAACTTGCCATTCAATACATTGCTCAGTCTAACAATTCTTTCGCCTCGCCTCTTTGACTACACACAAGAGGAAAACGTGTTAATGAAAAGCAACCTACGTAAATAAATAATATATAAATAAAAATATTTATATGATATATTTATATTTCATTTATATATTTAATATATAAGTAAACCAGCACACTAGAATGTAAGCTACCTGAGGCCAGAGGCTTCAGTTGTTTTGTTCAGTGTCAGTCCAAGAGTTGTCTTTCAGTAAATGTTTGTTAATGAATGAATATATATGAAACGAAGCTCTTTCAAGCTTTACATTATGTCTTTAAATCCTGTGGGGCACTTATTGTGTCCCATGTCTTACGTGTTTAAACACATTATTCTTTTTGTAAAGGCAATAGTTTCCTCCCACTTCATTCATCAGGTCTCAGAACAAATATAATTTCCCTGACCACTGATGCCTGGATTAAATGTATTATGTACATTTAAAGCATCTTCCACATTCATTATCATCATATTTTGTTTATAAGCTTATTTATGTTTATCCCCTACAAGACTAAGTTCCAAAAGGGTAGGTAGGTATCTAGCTGATATTCCCTGGACTCAGTAAAAAATATTCAATGTATAAAACATAATTATTAATCATTACATGAGATTATAAATCATTAATAAGAATCAGCAAATAAATACCAGGAGATACAAAAAACAGACAATAAAACTTTCTTCTAGTGTAAATCTATGATGGAAACCCATCTAAACTGCATCAGCCAGATATTCTATATATCTAGAGATACAGCTGACAAATAGAACTTGAAAAGTCAAAAAGGAACGATATGCTATTCTTATGAGGTTAGGTAAAAAAAAAAATACCCAAAACCTTAGAACAAAAGGAAAGAGGATCAAATTCTATAAAATAAAGATGAAAACATTTGGAACTCTCCACCAAAATATGAAATACTGCAATCTAGGGATAACCCTAAAGGTTTAAATCCAATATGAGAGGGAAGATCAGGCTTCTTTTCAACTAGTACAGGAAACCTGTCATTCATTACATTTATGTCTTACAGAGGATAACATTAAATCCTCTAGAGGGGGCTTATTCACCTTGATACTATTGACATTTCGGACTAATTTTTGTTTTGACAACCAAAGATGGCTCCAGACATTGAAGATTGTCACCTGAGAGGTAAAGTTGTCCCTGGTTGTTCTGTAGTGTTACAGCAGATTCAGCTGAGAGCATAGAAGTTAAGAGATTTAGTCATGGTTTGGCAGTTTAAAGACACTAATGATATTCAGATGATATTTTAACCTTTAAATATGATATCCAAACAAAATATAAGTGTTGTAACTTTCAAACAAATATTGATCTGAACAAACTCTGTTGTAAGATACAAGTTCCAGCAATAACAATATATGATTAAGCGTCCATCTTGGTACAGATGGAATAGATGGAAGAGAGAATCAAGAAATCTAAATGCCTGACTCTCCTTTGCTCTTAACTCGGACATTTTAAATCGTGTCCCTTACTTTCTTCATCTTTAAATCGAAGGTATGAATTATTTGATTTCTTAGTTCCTTTTAGCTCTAATATACCATGAATATATGACACCATTTCATGTATATTTCAGAAACAAATAAAAACAACCCCTCTCTTCTTGATACATGCATCATAATGTACCACAGCTGATATTGAACACAAAAGATTTATACAGCATTGTGTGATTTTTGGAGTTTGCTTTTCGTCAAAAGGTATTAGTTTCAAAAGCCTGTTGAAGATGCCTGAAATTCTATTAGAAAATGGTATTTTGTCTCTTTGACTTAAGGCAATAATTTTCAAACTGTGCTATAGGTACTCAGAAGTATATGTTAGAGCGCAGCTAAGCAGGTAAGCAGGTAATACTTTAGATCCCCCTCCAATGATTCAAACAGAATACAGAAGCTTCCATCATTTTATTCATTAAGGCTCAACAAAAAAATCGTTTGCACACAGAATTTGGTATAGATGTGAAAACACTGGAAAGAATACCTATCATATGCCATTTATCCTTTTATGTATATATACCTATGTATAGCATTCACATATAGTTTATATCTGTGTATATATATATATATAAATACAAACATATATATATATATACACACACACACCTATATATAGGCATATATAGGTGTGTGTGTGT